>NC_018395.1:3709346-3729238 GCF_000208865.1 Neospora caninum Liverpool | reverse complement strand
CAAAGGCGCGAAACGATCTAGAGACGCTGCAGGAGAAACGAGCTCGACTGAGTCCCGCTTTTCCTAAGAGGAATTGACTGCCTTCGTTCATGGCCTGCTGCAAAAGGCGATTGAAAGTCCGCAAGTCGTGTGCAAGGTCAGACAGATGTTGCAAGAAATTGAGGAGCGTGAGAAACGAGAAGCGGTAGGGAGAGGGAAGGAACAGTCCGGAGGAGGCAGGAAGGCCAAGGGAGAAGGGGAGATAGACGCGGGAAAGATCTGCTCGGACGTGGTCGGAAGAGAAGAGCAGGACGATGGGCAAAGATATCCGGAGGAGAAAGACGGGAAGGGGAGGCAGGAAGAGAGGTAAGGAGCGGGGCAGAAAAAGGAGGATGAGCCGGCAGTCAAAGACGAACGCGTGCAGAGACAGGCGCCTGAGGAGGGGGAGCTCAGATGGTTGAGGCACCCCACCCCGCGGTGGTGAACGCGACAGCGAGGCTGCGCATGCTGCGCAACGCACACGTGTGTGTGTGTGTGTGTGTGCGGCGTCTGTCTCCCGGCTTTGCCAGGATGCCTACGTCGAAGCTGGAACCGTTCTCCACAATTTTGCCCACATTTTCGATCTGTTGAGTCGCCTCCGCCAAGCGGTGGATCACCCCTACCTTCTCGTCCACGGATCGCTCCAGCCTCTCGACGGCACTTACCTGCTTCACACGGCGTCGCGGAAAGAGCAGCCCGCGGGTGTTTGTTCCTTGTGTCAAGACGACGCGCGCATGTGGTGAGGGAGAGTGTGGTGAGGGAGAGTGAGGTGAGGGAGAGTGAGGAGAGGGAGAAGGAGAGAAAGAGAACAACGGAGAGTCAGGGAGAGAGGGAGAGGAAGGGAGACAGAGCGCAGGACAGAAAGGGAAAAGAAAATGCATGAAGGCGAGTGGAGAAACGGTGAGTGTGAGGTGAATGGTGGCACGGATCGACAGAGTGGCTTTCGCTCTCTGCGTGATGGCACTTTGAACCAATAGAAGCGTACGAGCGAATAAGAACTCAACTGTAGATGGCCCGAGGTTGATCGAATGGCGAAGCACTTGCACTATCAGCGAGCGCAGGAAAGGGGCCCTCGAAGAGTCTCCTCTGAGTTCTGAACCGAATTCCTAGACACTCTTTAGAACGGAAGAAACCGGCCTCGCATTTTCCCATGCCACCCAAAACCTCTACCGTTGCTCTCAGACAATTTCACAGACTGAGACAGGTTTATCCACTTTTGTACATACATGCTCCCGAGGAATATATATATATATATATATACCTATATTCACATATATGTTTATTTGTCCATATACAATTGCCTGCGCGGGCTTTCGTCTTCGTGTGTGGTTTACCTCTTCAGCTTTTTTGTTGAGAGGCAAAAACACCTGGTTCCAGTTGGCGACTGCGGCGGAGGTGCCGTCGAGAATTCCGCGCAGTTCGAGGACGATCATGTGTTGTTTAATTTGCGTGAAAATCGAGTGTTTCTCGAGCATTTGTTGCTGCAGCAGTTTCGACAGGTTTTGCAGAAGTTCGCGGAGAAAAAGCGCCGCCATGAAGTCCTCGCTGAGTCTCTCGCGCAACACGGCGAAGCAGGAGGAGTTGAGAGTCTCCCCCGACGGCGCGCCCGTGAGGCTGTGGGAGGAATACGAAGAGAAAGAAGAAGGCGAAGACGGACAGGCGGGCGGCGAGGGACAGTCCCGAAGAAGTAGCCGCAAAACCTCTTGGATGTTACACGCCAAAACCGACTGAAGACGATTTATCGCAGCTTCATCCAAATACCTTGTAATGGCCACATCCTGCACACAAACCACACACACACACACACGCATATATATATATATATATATATATATATGGATGTAGGTGGATTTTGAGTTTAGAGGCAGATGCATGATGCATGTGTCGAGCTTGCGTTTGAAAACAGTCTAGTGCTTGGCTTCGCAGAATGCTTCTTCGTACAGGAGAGGAAGGGTTTTCTCCGTGAACACAAAGCCGAGTGGACGGGAGCCAATTTTCTGCGCATGCCCGATATGTTAAGAAGGGGCCCTATACAAACGCTCGTCTATCACTTTCCACCGACGAGTATCTGCATGCATATATATATGCATATATATATATATATATATATGTATTAATGTATAGAGAGATATTACGAGAAACACCCATATACCATATATTCACGCGCATGGGGCACGGGTATACGCCGATAAGAAACGTTCAAATACTCTCGTAAATACGAATGCATAACTGTCTTTCTTCTCGCTTGGAAGATGCACGCTCAGGAGCAAGATTCACGTGCGGTCGCGGTTCAATATATGTGTACACATACTCAAAATATAAGACTTGTTTTTATTGTGTGCTTGGTTCGCGGTTTCCGGGAACGCTGGCCTGTTTGTGCCCGTCGGTCTGTGCCGGGACGCAGCAGGCGCCGAGGCGACTCTTCGCTTTCTGACCAATGGTCGTGTGTCTCTTTCTCCTGCCTGTTCATCAGAAAACCCAGATGAGTCGATTCTCCTTCGCTTACCTTGAGATACATGAGTCTGTAGTGGAGGTGGACGTGGCTGGTGAAAACCGGGTCCTCCAGCTGGACGACGTTGTGGAACTGCGCGCGCTGCGAAAAGAACTCGCTGTGTCGCATCTCCATGCCTTGATGAAGCAAGTCTTGGTCGTCTGCAAAAAACGCGGAAAACGGACAGTGGTAAAAGTGTCCGCCAGAAAAACAATGCCGCATTCACTGCGCAGAGCCAAAAACACTCACACCCGCATCACTCCGACACACATACATTTGTTCACCTACATACATGTGTATATATACATATATATGCATATACATTATGCATCTATATATGGGACTGAGACAAAAGGCAGGCAGGTTGTTGAACGAAGCAGATTGCACGCACACGCAGAGGCTATGTGTTGTGTGGAACAGACAGCTGTGCACATGCGGAGGTGAGTAGATCAACCTGCGTGTGGGACGACGCATGCAGGAGAAGAAAGAGGAACGGAAACAGGCAAACAGAGAAGGTCCATCAGCTGCTGTATGGAAGACCAATTCAAGAAGAAGCCCAAGACGCAAATCCGAATCACGGGGTTTCTGCCTTTCCGTCTGCAGAGCACGTCTGCCACGTTGGAAACACGAAGCGCAACGCGAGGGGAGAGACGTCATTCTCATCAAAGAGATAGACACCGTCTATCGACGCATCCTTCCTGTGAGTCTTCTGCGACCGGAGGCTTCTCTTACATTCGAGGGACTTGAGGACATCTGGCCAAAATTCGTCGCTGAGAAGAACCTCCAAGGCGTCGATGTGACCGCTCCAGAACACCACTACGGAGGCAAACAGACGAAAACCATACACAAAGGTGCCGGGAAAAAAACAAATCATCTCTGTCTGCGCCTGGCATGTCTTCGGACACCGGTCGCGGAAACCACCCGGCATCCATTTTCCAGAAGAGCCCCAGAAAAACACTTCTTTTCAGAGGCAGCTCATCCTCACAGTTTCGCAAATCCCTACTCGGGCCATAGCATGGTACGCGCTGATGCCCATATGCATGCATATATATATATATATGCACATCCACACTACACACTTGATATATGTAATACGCTACTTATAGACAGATACTAATGAGCATGTAAATATATCTCTTCACTGTCCCCGACAAAGTGGATACAGTGTACATACAAAGATAGATAGGTAGATGGGTAGATAGGTAGGTAGATATAGTTTCGGGTGCGTTTGTTTTCGCCTACGCATTTTTCGAATGATAAAGGCGATTTGCTTCAGCTGCTCGATTTTGTCGGCGGCGATGCATTTCCGCATAAACGCGAAGAGCAGATACAGCCAGTGCCGCCCGAGGACATCCAGCAACACAAGTTCCCCCGTCTGAGGATGCGGCAGCTGCAGTGCAGACAGAACGAAAGTACTCCGCATTCAATAAACCCTCAAGCTTTCGCGCGGAGGGCGAGCTGTAAACATCCTGACGAAAGAATCCGTAAAACACGCAGCGTAGCCTGCGTCGTCGCCTGCTGATACCACAGAGAGACGCGGAACGGGCGCTAGGCGTCTCCCCCGAAGGTTTCACCCTTTTCGGCGCATCCAGTCTATCCCTCAACCGAATTGCGGATTTCGGTCCCCCCACAACATGGCCCCTGGGCAGGCACTAACCGCAAATTGATTCGGAGATAGAGACGCACACGTCCTGTCGACATTTTTGGAGGGACTTGTACATCGACGACACACCAGAAAAGCGTGACACGGGGCAAACAGGGGAGGCTCGGGCACTAGCGCAGCTGGAACATCTTCTCGGATCGATGAAGAAATCGATGCAGAGAGACAGACTGGCGAGCAGGGGTAGCGCAGCCATCAGGCAGTGAGGAAGCGATCACTCGAGGCAGAACCACGGAGGTCCAGAAATAAGGAAAAGGCAAACGCGAAGTCACCTGGCAGTTCCCGATGAAACGTGCATGCGATTCCGGTTTTCGAATGCACGAAAGATGGGAGATCGCTCTTGCCACCCTTTTCCCCTTCTCCGGAAGCGTAATAACTCTTCAGAAAAGAGACGTCAAGAAAGGCTCCCGCGCATGGAAACGCCAGAGAGCGTCTCTCTCGTTTCGCCGATGTTTCATGTGAGGCAGCTTCATTCTTCGCCTCGCTTACGTCGAATTCCATTCGCGTCATGAGCATGTGTAAGTTGTCTTCGTTCGGCGTCTCGAGGATATGGTGCGGAATCGAGTCCGCGCCGTCGAGACCGACGAGGGGGTCGACGCCTGCCTCGTCTTCGTCTTCGTCGCGTTCGTCTCTCCCTTCTTCGCTACGCCGAAATCGCCCCAACGCCCCCTGACGGCGGCCGCATTCCCGCTCTTCGTCTTCGGCTGCGCTGAGCGGTCTGTCGTCGCCTTCTTCCTCCTCCTCTTCCTCCTCCGTTCCTCCGGCGCAGCGGTCGGGTGCCTTCAGGGTCAGGTAGCTCCTGAAAGCGCGCGGCGAGGAGAGAAAAAGACGCAGAGAAGGTGCGGCAAGACACGCAACTGGACAGGCGCGAGAGAGCGAGAGCGACAGGGGGTGAGACAGAACGAAAGAAAAAACGGGTTGAAGGGACGGAGAGAGTTATCTTGCCAGAAGGGAATTTGGAAGGGAAGACGCCAAACAGAGTCCGTCCAGAAGCGGGGGAGATTCGCTCACTCGAATGCACAGAATCCACTGTGAGACACTCCGCAGATCGACAGACAGAAACGTCGGTAGCAGGCTTCCTCGATGGGTGAAAAGGTGCAAAGTTTGTCCAGATTGTCGACTCCGAAGGGCGGCACACACTCGCCACTGTTTTCCCCTCCCCTCTGGTTCGTTCGCTCTTCGTTCTTGAACGGCACGTACCAGCAGGCGAAGCAGCCATGGGGATGCTGAAAAGACAAGGCCCGGTAGACGTCGCCCGTTCGGCCTTCTTGCCAGGTAATGATCGAGTCTAGAAAAAAAGAGAGGCCAAACAGACACACCAGGAGACGTGCGAGACTCTTGCACGAGGAAGGCCTCTCAGCGCCTCCTGCCGTGGAATCCTTTCTCCCTCCCACTCCGGATCGAGTGACGCACGCTGCCGAGACGCGCCTCCTAAGCGGTTCCTTATCCTGTCACCACGCCGCTCTCGATCTCGATACTTTGGAGACGCCCGTTTACGTGGTGAACCGCGTTCAACACCGTTCAGGTATCCATCAACCTGACTGGAGAACGGATGTTCAACGTGTGAACCTCTTTGCGAGCTCTTGACTCGCCCACGACGTACACGGCCGCGGTCTACCACTGAAGAGAGAAACGCGGGGGGGAGTGGGAGTCGTCTCGGGTTCGTCGCAAGTGTGCCCCACGAGCCTCATTCCCTGCTTTCGTCCCTCTCCGTTTCGCGTTCCTCCCGTTTCTCGCCTCCCCCCACTCTCGCTTTTTTCTTCGCGCAGTCTCCTGGACGCTTCCCCGCCTTGTCTTTTATCGACTCGGTTCTTTCCTCCTCTCCCCCTCCCTTCCTCGTTCCCAGGTTTTCGGCCTCGGTGTCGCTCTCCTTGTAACCTCGTCTCTGTCGCCCTCGCGCACCCTCGCTCCCCTTCTCCCTTCTGCACCACTGGCTCACCTTTCTGGTGCTGGTACGCGTAGTTGTTGCCAATCGCCGTATCCACGTAGACCTTCCCGTTTTCTTCGTCTTCGACTATAAGCCGAGCCATGCCTGTTTCGTCATCTTCGTCTCTGCGTCCCTCGCCTCCGTCCCGCTCGAGATAGAGCCTCGACAGCTCTTCTTCTCGCGCCCCGCCGTCGCCTGCAGCCGTGCCGCTCCCCTCAGTGACGTAGAAGTGACCAGTTCCTTTGTCGATCCAGCGGCCCTGGCGGAGACAGGAGCAGAGAGGAGCCCGCAGACAGTCGCGAGGCGGGACAGGCGCGGATTCCGGCGACCCGCGCTTCACGCCACAGAGCGAAACGCGTTCTTTCAGACACGGGGTTTCGGTCTGAAACGAGGAAGCTCATTTCAGCGCCCGGCCCCCTCCCGCAGCGACGGCACTACCTACAAGTGTCGATGTTTGCGCCGTCCGCACACCTACGCGAAGCCGCGGTCTACGCGCACAGAAAGAACCTCGCGGACGGCAGTCTTGAAAACCGTGGCGCCTGTGCCGAAACCCAGTTCTCCTCTCTCTCCCGACTTACCGTGTCGTCCACTTCGTAGAGTTTCACTCTCCTGCAACTCAGATTGAGGGAGTTGACAGGGTGCAAGCGCGGGGCCTCTTCGCTGTCAGTCTCGAGCTTTCGTCTCTTCTTTCCCTCGCCGCGGAGACTCGAAGAACCCCTCGCGCTCTGCTTCGCCTTCATCGCCATCTCTCGGAGCTTGGCGGCTTTCTCTCCTCCGAAAACGGCGTCTTCTCCCTCCCCGCACGTCTCCCCAGAGGCAGTTGCCTGTGCGACGGCGTCCGACTCTCCTTCGTTCGCCGCTGGCCCTCGCAGGTTCCCGCCCTCGGAACTCGAGCCCTCGGCCTCCTCTTCACCGTCTCTCCGGCCTGCCACCTCTCGCTTCGAAACTCCCTCCTTGTCGCGGTCTCCACAGTCTTCCTTCTCCTCTTCGCTCTCCTCGCTCGAGTCGCCCGAGTCTTCGCCCCCGGCGAGCAGCGCCTTCTTCTCCGAGAAGTGGAGATGCGCAAAGTGCTCAGCAACATACTGGCGAACGACTTCGGGCGGCGAGTGAAGAAGAATGTCAGGCCGCAGCCCCGGAGGAAGAGCGTCAGTCATGTTCACGCCTGCTCTCGCCGCCGCGCGAGACAGAGGGCGACCAGCCGAGGCGCTGGGAAACGCAGGCGACGCGGCGGGAGAGGAAGTCTGAGGAGGCGGAGAGTCAGCTGGAGACACGTCTGGGGAACTGACAGACGAGGCAGGCGACGCGGATGCCTCTGCGAGCGCTTCGGGTGCACTCGACGCTCCCGCAGCGGAGAAGTCGGAACACGAAGGCGCGACACTGGCCTCGCCACCCGAAGAGCCAGTGGAGACTCCTGGGTCAGCCAGGGTCGGGGCCGAAGACGGACCAGGCTCGGCGTGAAAAAGCCGCGAAAACTCACCCGTTTCCGCCTCCATTCCCGGCTCCGACGCGGGGGCGTCGCCCTTCTCTGGCGCGCGACACCGCGCGGAAGGCGCGACCTCGCTGCTCAGAGCAAAAGCTGCGGAACAGCCCCCAGAGTCGCCTCCGGAAAAGCCCGACAGTGGAGACGGTACCGATACAGACGGCGTCCCGGATTCCCCCGTGGATGCGAAACGCCCCGGGGAAGCGCCAGCCTCTTCTTGAGGGAAATGGGCGTTCCCGTCCCCACCGTCTCCCGTTGCGGCAGGCAACGGCTCTTCCATATCGACGTCTTCTTCTGTCTCGGCGGCAAACGGCCCTTCGTGCTCGCGCGCCGCTTCTGCGCTCTCTCGCCCCGTCCCAGCCTCTGGATCTCCGTTCTCTTCTCCGTTGCCCGCCTCGATGCAGGCGTCGTCGGTCGGAGTAGCCCCAGACGCCGCGCCATGCTCCCGCTCCACCTTCTCTCTCCGCGATTCGCGCGGCGCGCGGCCGGGCGCCTCTCGGGAAACGCCCGCGAGGCCTGCACTAGACAGAGGCGCGTCGGGCGAGCCCTCAGCGTCGCCCGTGCGTCCCATCCTCGCCCAACTCGAGAAGGAAAACAGAGAGGAATGAGCAAGGAGAGATCCAGGTCTCCCTTTCTGTTGCGCGTTCTCTCTGTCACTCTCTTTCTCGTTCTCGTGCAAGGACCGGGAGCGGCGGAGGTACGGGACAGGCGAGCTCCGTGCGGAAATATCCAGGCGCGAAAAGTTTCTGGGGAGAAGCAAGATCAGCAGGTGTCTCGAAGGAGAGACGAGAGAGCGGTGGGTCTCCGTCCAGTCGTGAGCGGCGCGGCGAAGGAGCACACGTCACACCCCCGCAAAAGGAAGGCACGGAAGCGAAGCCGCGGGCGCTGAAGAGAAGGCGAAATTCACTGGCGAAAAGACGGCAAAAACCCGGCAGAAAGCGAAGCCGCGGGCGCTGAAGAGAAGACGAAATTCACTGGCGAAAAGACGGCAAAAACCCGGCAGAAAGCGAAGCCGCGGGCGCTGAAGAGAAGACGAAATTCACTGGCGAAAAGACGGCAAAACCCGGCAGAAAGCGAGGCCACCGGAACGCTTACGGAAGACACCAAGGACGAGAACGGGAAACACAGCAGAGATCCAGAAGGAAAACGACGACAGACGAGAAGTGAAGTGCTGAAGACGAGGACCGGAAAGCGAGGAAGGCGCTGCGAAATTGTGACCCGTCCCGCATTTGAAACGGATTCGAAAACTAACGGCGGGGAGTTGGGCAGAGACACGGAAGATGGAAAGAGAATTGGGGGGGCCGGAATCTGTGGCGCACATCGAAGAGAGCGAAGGACGGAGGTGGGGAGTCTGGAGAGAGAGAAACAATCGGATGCTCGAACGCTGATGGTCACCCCCTGGTCTCCGTGTTCAGAACAGAAAAAAAAGTGGCCGTCTCCCTTGGAGAGCTTTCAAACGCCATCTGTTTTTGCCGAGTTTTCTGTTGTTTTTGACCGAGCTGAGAGGGAAGGAAGTGTGCTCGAGAAAAACTGTCACCAGGGAGCAGTTTTCCGGAAGGTGAGCTCGCGTGAGGGGAAAAAGGGTAAAAGACAGGAGAAAGAGGTAGGCGAAGGCAGTCGCGGGAGTCGCCGAGGCGAGGGCGTCGAGGACAGACTGTCCCGGCGACGGGAAACAACTTAACGGAAGGACAAACGACAAGAGAGGGAAAACGAACGCGATAGGGCGGCAAAGCCACTGTAACTACTGTGACCAGCCTTGAGACATGCGCCGGTACAGCGCAGAGAAGAGAGACTTGCTTGGAGGAAAAACCGCAATTTCCCTGATCTCTACAGCACACGCGATCCCGTCGCCATGTGTGGTGTGACGTCCTCGAGGCTCGCCATTTTTCCCGGCTTGAATCGAAGACGTTCCGAAAAGACATTCGTAGGAAGAGGCGGATGGACTCTTCACAAGCATGCCAACCTACGCGACGAAAAAACTTTAGTGCCCGGCCTTCGCTCTTTCGACCGCCGCAGCTCATGCCAGAGGCACCGGCACGTGCAGCGCAGTTAGTTCATGGTGAAAAGCGAAGATTTCCAGAGAAACAGCATTCAACGGCTGTGAGCCGACAGGAAGATGCAACCAGAGAAGGGGGGTACGTGAGAGCGTACGCGAACGAAGGAGAGGAGTCCTCAGCGTCCACCCCCCCCCCCTTCCAAAAGCCGGATCCTTCCTTTTTCCCAGTGTACGGATGTCTTCCCCCAGTTCTCTCGAATGCCTCCCTCACGCCGTTTTCGTCCTGTCTGTCTCCAGGAGGGTGACGAATGTCCTCAGATGTTCACGAGAAGTCCGGGACGGAGACGCAGATGGCAGGGAAATGAAAGCCGGGTGGAAAAGGACGCATGCGTTCAGTTCCGTGATAGAGTCGGGGAGGAAGACGACGGCCCGAAGGAAGAAGAGCGGGTCTGTGAAGTGGAGGGAGGGGGGGAAAAGGAAGGACTGGGAAGAGATGAGCTAGAAATATTCTGAACAGTTTCCTGGTCATGCAAAGCAGCACGCGAAAAAACCTCCCATACCTGAAGGAACATTCAGCTGGAAACAGTGCACGCACGCATAGTCCAACTGCAAGAAGAAAAGGCGGCAAGGAGACGACGTCTCAGCCGTCCACTCAGGCACCACCTGCCTGCCAGCTTTCAACGCAGGCTGCAGAAATGGAAAAGTGTGTACCGCCTAGCGAAACGGCCCGTTTGCAAAGACCTGGAAAACGGCAGACGAAGCCAGGCAGCTGAGGGAATGAGGTTGGTCAGGACGGGCATCCAGAGAGGAACAAGTCCATCCCAACACGATGTGCAAGTCCCCCCAAAACGAGAAGACTCATCGCTTCTGGCGCCACCGGAACGGTGTTCGCCAGATAGGGGACTGCGCGACCTCAGAGGCTTATAAACGGTAAACCGTCGCCAGCCGTGCACGAAGCAGAGAGGCAGAGCCGTGGTGACTCACGAGCAAAGCACAGGCGAGACGAGACGCACGCTTCCACACAAGAAGACTTTGGCAAATTCCGTACCTTACGCAAAAATGCGATAGTTCCCGTTCTTTCCGACCCCAGTTTGCGAAAACGGCGGTAGCCACACTCGAGGGGCGGGGTCACCGCCGGGTACCAAACTTGCGCGGCCTGGAAATGCACGTCAAACCAGCAGTTTCATGGGAATCGTCTTGAATGGACCAGTTCCTCTTTCCTTGTTGAGGGTATCTGGACTGGCATCAGAGAGCGTGCCTTTCTAGGAGGTCGGACGGCAAAGCAACGTCTTACTGTATGCGTTCTCTATCCTGCGTGTTGCCTGCAGGTGTTTGTGGTGCTATGGTTCGAAGATGAGTAACTGGATTGCTCCTGCGGGTATGCAGAGAACTCAGTCTCCCGACAAAAGTGCTGGCGAAAGGGTTACATTCATCCAAAGGGTACTTACAGGAGAGCTCTGCAAGCGTGTCAGCGGTGATCGGTATGTGCCATCGGAAACAAGCAAGCACGACCTAGAGTGTTTTACCGTCGCTGGATCTTCTCCGCAGGACCCGTAACTAACGCAACTGGGCTGCGGGGTTCAGGGGCGGGCGTGCACCCTTTCGATCCAGGAGAGAATTTGTACTGTACATTTTTGTGAGACTTATCCTCTCTGCAAACCTGCATGTGACAGTACGGTGTCTTCAGGCGGTGCATGGGCAATCTGTCGTCTACAAAATATTTCTCCTCTGCACAACACTGTTTTACAGGACGGTGATACACCCATTCAGTCATCAAAACGATCAAAGCACATTCATGCAACACAACGTCTACATCGATGCATTCGTTTACGTGCGTGGTCACCATCTGCTGCATGGCTGATTTGGGCACTCCGTGAATCACTCTTCAGCAGAAGCGACAACAGATCCTCCGCGAGGACTCATTTCAGTCCGTCAGAGAAACAATGTATTCGAAAGCCTGACTTTTCAGCCTCCAAACATAAAGGAATCCCACCCTATTTATGGTACACATCTCTTTCTACGAGACTCCGTGCCACTTTGAACCCACTGAAGGCCCTCAGCGACGGATATGTTCATCCTCGCAAAGGAATACGATAGATTTTCCGTCCGCGCTGCAGACTTAATCTGCGCTTCCGAAGATCCCCCTTTTCAATATAAACTGAAACATTCATGGCATGACGGATGGGCAAACCCGTTGATTTGTGACACGTCAAAGTAGAGTCTGTAAAGGAAAATACACTTTCTTAAAAACACGACAAAAAACCCAAGAACGATGTATCTTACTTCCCTGGTCATGTTTCCCCAACACACCACCGCGCAAAAAAAAACAGCTGCCGCGATGGTATACCACAGAAGATGAAAACAAAACTGGACAACAGAGTCGCCTCTCACAAATGTCTAGTGCGAAGTCAAGTATGCACCAGAAACCACAAGAGATAGAAATCCCACAGCGAACGCAAACATCGGAGAGCTCGGGCCTGACGCCGTCGCAGAAGACCTCCCTCCAGCAGGGATAACCACCTTCACTTTACACGTAGGCTCCTCCTGTACAGTTGTGTTCTCCTTCTTCTTATTGTCATTACCTGAGACCGTCTTGAGGCTGCATCCCAACATAATCATTTTGTCCTCCTCAGGGAAGCCATCCTCGGGGATCACAAGCTTGTTGGTGCCTGTTTCCCCTTCCACTGTAATCCAGGCTTCTTTGAAGCTAGGAAACACGTCAGTCAGTTCTACGGCTGTCGAACACTTCTCTGTGGAGATGTCGCAGAGGAAGGCAGTCGTCGGTGTCCCAGTCGGATGGAGTTGGCCTTCTGAGCCGCAAACGATAGTCAGTGCGTTGTTGTTGGAAGTCAGTGTCGCCACCGGTGTTTTTTCGGTGTTGCTGTTTGCGCCGTAGCCGCAAGTGAGGACGTTCTCGTGCAGCGACGATTTCTTGGCCTCCACTTGCACATTCACCACACAGGATTTCTTGTTCGAGCGCGACAGAGCTCTGTCCCTGGCACCTTCTGATAAGCATCCTACGAAGAATCTCTTGTCAATCAATGGGAAATTAGGTTGTGGCAGTGTCAATGAACGCTTCTTTGCACTGGTGCCGCTTTCACTCCACTGCAGCGGGGGTTCTGGGCCTGGATTCAAGAGACCATTAATTTCTTCCTTCTTGGCTGATCCGCACTGTTCCAGGTCCGTCACATTTCCATCTTTACCCACTGTGCATACCATTGATTTTTCACTGGGCCTGAATTCGTATTGGTTGGGACACTGGATGCTAATTGTATTTTTCGACTCTGATAGAGATGCGTCGGGAGTGAATTCCGCTACTCTATCCGTGCCTGCGGGGGGCTCACTACAAACGCACTCAATACCATTATCTGAATCCCCGCAATTAGGATCAATTGCCGTCGCCTGGTCTTTCATGTCCCTCGACGCCTGGCACAGACATGTGACGAAAAGAAAGAACAACACGCCACACGCCGGACCCCCCAGCCTTGCAACGAAAGGGTTCCGCTCCATGACTGCCAAAAAACCAGTTTATATGTAAATCCACAAGTCCCTCGAAGCAACGCGGCCGATGTGCCTTGAAGTAAAACAGCTATTGAACCGCGTGTTATGATAAGGGTCCCAGAAAATATGTTCACCTACGGCGAATCAGTGCCCGTGCTGGGGTGTAACCCAGCTTGATGGACGGCGACAAATTCGTCGGTTTTTCGAGGTCTCGATCGTCCACCTCCCCGAGAGTCGTACACCCTACCCTGTCCTGCACTTTTTCTTGGGGGGCGGTGCCTGTGCTCAGATCACGAGCCGACCATTTTTTTCGCAGGGCCAAGGACAATATAGAAAGAGCTCAGATAGACTCTACTTACTCTCGTTTGATCCGATTTATGCTCAGTTTCTTCCAGGGAGTTTCTGTGTACGTGGGAAATGGAATGTGGTGGCAGTCGATCGCCTGAAGCGCGGACGGCTTCCCAGTACCCCTCTCTATACCGGGGCGGGTCGCCTAACTAAGGGGGGGCAAGTGTGCCCAGGGCGCTAAGAACTCTATTCATTTGTCAGGGCGGGGGGGTCCCGAAATAAATTCCAGGACTCACACAAAAAGTGTATCGTGTCACTCCCTAGTAACCTTTTTTTGATTGGACTCAATGTATCCAAGACCCTCTATGTCGACGACCAGCGAGGAAGAACAGGCAAAACCTGAGTGCCATAGTCAAGCACCGTTCCCGAACACGGACCCTCCTCTCCTTAGACAGAACTAGAGTGCTCCTGCCCCAGCACTGTCTTGTCCGTTCATTTAGCGACCACGAAAAAGGCAGAACCGACAGGATCTCCAATGAGGAACTAGTCACATTCAGGTGTTGAACTGGGGTCCAACGCATACACCCAGTGCAGACATGGCCCCTCCATCCATTGAACTCGAAAAACGCTTGGGATTCGCCGTGAAAAAAAACACATCGGTATCACAGTCACGGTCAGGCTCTCTAAGAAAATCCCGAGTGATGACTGTCGCAAACGCACTTGCGCTTCCAGTGTTCGACACGAATGTGCAGGTCTGTTTCGTTCGGAGGTTCTTCTCCCGGCATCTATTCATTTGAACCTTCGTCCGCTCCTATCCACTGTTCGGCCGTACCAGTACAGCGTAGAAACCATGCTCTTATCGCAAGAAACCAGCGTAGAGTGTTTATTCGAAGTTCAGTCCGTTTCTGACGCGGGAGGAGAGGAAACAAGAGAAGCTGAGTCTCCATTCATTTGGTGTGCTCGCCTTGTCAGCCGTTCCAGCTCCATGGAGGCGGCGAGACCGTGCACTCGACATTGGGAACAACTCTCGTCACAGGAGCTTGCAAAAAAATTTCACCTCTTTCTGATTGCCCTAAACAACATTCAGTTGAATGCAGTTGCACAGGGTTTCTGGGTAGATTGCACAGGCAACACAGAAATGTACGTCAAGAGGGAAGTCAGTTAACGTTACCCACCAATCCCCATTATTTTCTTTAAATTCACGGACAAATAGAAGATGCCCCAAACTCCCCGCCCCCCCGCAGTATTTGCAAAAATGACACCACTATAGCGTGTCATGTCTCGCCACTCTGTCGGTGTTCGAGAACGTCCGATGGAAAGACTTCCAAGGCCCGACGAATGATCTCTCCTGTTGGTTCCGGCCTTGGAAACCGAAACCTACGTGCCTTCGTGGAAACTATCTGCCTCCTGTATTCACCTGCCTGTGTTTCTCCGCGTTCTCTCTCTGGCCTCGTGCATACTGATGACCGACTCTCTACAGCAAGATGACTGTTTCGACTCTCACATGCAGCCTGAAGCCTCAGCTTAAACGCACGGCTTCCTGGTTCGCCGGCGAACAGATTCAACAGCGGCCTGAGCAACGACACTCGCCTGCTCAGGATGATTGACCCTCCTTCTGTGGTGTGTTTCCTGCTTTGATCTGTTCCCATTTGCCGTTCATCTGCTGTGTGCCTAACCCCCTCAGCATTCTCTACTTCCACGATGTAGCAAGCATACTGCTCCAACTCCTCCGCCCTGGTCATCACTGCAGATCCTCTTAGTGTCTCCCATGGCTCATTCTTGCCCACATCCCCCTCCGGAACCAGATGCTTCTACCGTTTGTCGACGCGCAACTGGTCCTGGGGGAGACCGGCTCTGTTGCCTACCAGGCGGCCGGTGGTTTCGAAGTCCATCCCTCACCGCATCCCTCTTTCTCAGCCATACAACTGACGGCATGATAGCCCCAGTACCATGGCCTATCAAGCATATCTCGCCCTACCAAAACGTCATCGAGCTTATCATTTGTGTTGAGCAGGTGGTCTTCGGCCTCTTGGAATGACTTGACACCGCCGTTGCATGTGAATGATACATTTGGAAAGTCCTGGCAGAGCCTGTACACCCACTCGGGCCTGCGTTGCGGAATTTGAAGGTTCTCTTCTGGTGACAATTTGCCCACCAGGATCCCAGGACGAGCATGAATTATGAAACGGCGGACTGGGGATGCCTCAGTTACTGTAGCAATGAATGAAGCAAGCTTCTCATATGTGCACGTTGAAGGCGAGGAGAGAGTTGTCCCGGGGAACAGGTTGCTTCCAGTTCGCAAACACAGTCTGTCTTCTCTGATCCCCACCCGACGATTAACAGACACTGCTGAATTGCCCATCCCTAGAGCCTCTGACGGATGGCACAACCCGCATGCATTAGGAAGAGACAACGCACACAAGAGTTTGCAAGAGAGAAAAAAGCGGATGGTAATTCAGCGAAAAGACCAAAACCACTATACACCACTTCCCATGTAAAGGTTGCCCCAACACACCACCGCGCAAAGAAAAGAGCTGCCGCGATGGTATACCACAGAAGATGAAAACAAAACTGGATAACAGAGTCGCCTCTCACAAATGTCTAGTGCGAAGTCAAGTATGCGCCAGAAACCACAAGAGATAGAAATCCCACAGCGAACGCAAACATCGGAGAGCTCGGGCCTGACGCCGTCGCAGAAGACCTCCCTCCAGCAGGGATAACCACCTTCACTTTACACGTAGGCTCCTCCTGTACAGTTGTGTTCTCCTTCTTCTTATTGTCATTACCTGAGACCGTCTTGAGGCTGCATCCCAACATAATCATTTTGTCCTCCTCAGGGAAGCCATCCTCGGGGATCACAAGCTTGTTGGTGCCTGTTTCCCCTTCCACTGTAATCCAGGCTTCTTTGACGTTAGGAAATACGTGAGTCAGTTCTACGGCTGTCGAACACTCCTCTGTGGAGATGTCGCAGAGGAAGGCAGTCGTCGATGTCCCACTCGGATGCAGTTGGCCTTCTGAGCCGCAAACGATAGTCAGTGCGTTGTTGTCGGAAGTCAGTGTCGCCACCGGTGTTTTTTCGGTGTTGCTGTTTGCGCCGTAGCCGCAAGTGAGGACGTTCTCGTGCAGCGACGATTTCTTGGCCTCCACTTGCACAGTCACCACGCATGATTTCTTAGCCGGGGCTTTTCGCACATGGCTGTTCAAATGGGGTTTTTTTTCTAGGCAACCTACGAAGAATTTCTTGTCAGTCAATGGAAAATTAGATGGTGGAAGGGATAAAGAATGCGGCGTTGTATTGGCGTCGCTTGCGCTCCACTGTGGCGGACTTGCTGGGACTGGATTTAAGAACGCTTCAATTTTGACGTTGCCTTGATTGCAGGTTCCCAGGTCCGGTACATTGTTACCTTCATTCACAGAGCATACCTTCGTGTTTTCGGTGGGCACAAAATCATATGTTTCAGGACACTCGATGCTAATTGTATTTTTAGACCCTGTGAGGGATGCGCTGTTGGTGGATTCCGGTGCTTCCTCATCAGCTTCCCTGTCACCACAAACGCATTCAGTGCGATTATGCAGGACCGTGCACGTTGGCTTGATTGTCGTAGAAATCTCTTCCATGGCCATCAACGACAAGCACAGACATGATACGAAAAGAAGAAAAAACAGACCAACCGCCGGCCGCGCCAGGTGTGAAAACAAAGTTTTGCGTTCCATGGCTCCAAAATATCCGTCTAGACGTGCGTCAACAAAACACCTCGATGGAGAAAAAGGGTTGACAAGCCGAGGAGAGAAACTGCTATTGAAACCAGTGACGGTCAGGAATCAGGAAAATATGTCCTCAGTCCTTCGGGGAACAGAGCATGCCCTGGGGGGTGGCCCAGCTTGACGGACGGCGGCAGATTCGCCCGCTTCTGTAACCGTCGATCGTCCAACTGTGGCGATGCGGCGAGTAAAAGGCGGGTACTAGAGTGGCACACGCGACGCCGTCTTGCTATTCGCTGGGGATCTGTGCATGAGCAGAGAAACGAACCAATCAATTTTTCGTGAGGCTCAGGAACACGCAAAGGCGCAGATAGGTTCTACTTACTTCGCTTTGGTCCGAATTATGCTTACTTGTTCTCAGGGCGTTATGGTGTATCTGAAGAAGTGCATGGAGAGGCAATGCATCGCCACAGGTTTCTTCACTCTCTCTCACTCGATGAACGGGGACGGTCACCTAAGCGGAATTGGGCCAGTCGTGTCGGAGTCCCTTTTTTTTGCCGCATTTTCATTTGCCTGGCGCAGGGTCCTGACCAACAAAATTCTGGGCTCAAACGGTTCCGTCTTACCACTCTCTCGCAACCCTTTTCTGTGTCATTTCTGAGTTCCGTAGCTCGCTTCATCTTGGTATCCAGAAGGCGTGAACCGTCCACGACAGAACGTCAACGCCGCCGAGGAACAGCAGTACCGAACCCAGACATCTATTTCATCAGCCGGCAGGAGGAGGGTGCGCCTCGCCCGACACTGCCTTGGCCCTTCATGTTCCCTACCAAGAAAAGGGGCAACAAAGGCAAACCACAACGCTAAGGGGAACTAAGGCTTTACACGCATTTGTCGCGTTTTCCTAGTCAGCCACTATAGCGTGTCGGGCGTGGCGACACAGGCCACCCGCAGTCGCGAACACCTCACGTCACACGAGTCTGAGAAAAACATCACTTGTTACTGGCCGCCAAGAAGAACAGTCAGCTGAACTGATTGTTAACACGGTGTCTGTTTCGTTCGCTCAAGCATCGCAGAAAGATATCTCAGGAAGAAAGCTCAGTTATCCCAACCGCCAAAGCCCCACTCTTTCCTCTCCATTTGGTGTCAAAAAAAGAGGAAGGCTGTGCTGCCATTTTCATAGACGGTAGTCACCTCGAGGGCGTCAGGTGTTGGAATCCTGTCGAAACGGAAGAACATCCCTTGGAATGACTTCCACCGCCCGCCGAACGATCTCTCCTGTCGACTCCAGCCTGGGAAACCACGAATCCCACCGGCAGTCGTGGCACCAAACTGCCTGATGTGATCACCTGCTCGGCTATATCCTCGTTCTCTCTGGAGATTTGGTCCTGCTAATGGCCGACTGTCACAACAAGAATAATATCTGGTGCGCCACAGGCAGCCTGAATCGTCTGCTCAAACGCACGACTTCCTGGTATGCCGGTCAGCAGAATCAACAGCAGCCTGAGCAACGACCCTGGAATGCTCGGTATCATCTTCCCTCCTTCTGTGGCGTGTTTTCTCATATAATCACTTCCCACTCTTTGTTGATCTGCTGTGCGCCTAACCCCCTGAGATTTTTCTCCACTTCCTCGACGTACCAAGCGTACTGCTCCACCATCTCAGTCCTGATCACCCCTTCAGTTTTTGTCAGACCTTCCCAGGAGTCATTCCTCTTCATCTCGGCACCTGAACCCGATTCTGCTGCCGCTCTCCGACCTGCCTCCAGCCTTCGCTTGTGGTTCTGGGCGGGAACAGCATTGTTGCCTTCTAGGTGGTCATCGGTGTTCGAAGTCCAACCCTTAACACATCCCTCTTCCACAGCACTAGAACTGTCGACGTGATAGCCCCAGAACCATCTAGGCTTTCAAGCATTTCTCCGCCGCCCATGACGCCAGTGAGCTTATCATGGTGTTGACTGAGTGATCATCTGCCACTTGAAATGACACCGAGTTAAGTGTGACCGATACAGTTGGAATGGCGATGCAGAGCCTGTGCACACCCTGGCGCGTGTGTTGCAGGGGTGAGGGCTGTCCTACGGTGACAAGATACCTACCACTATTCCAGGAGGGGCATGCATTATGAAATAACGCATTCCGGACAACACAACTAATAGAACAGAGATCGCAGCGACCTTCTCATACGTGCACCTGGAAGAAGAGGCGAGTACTGACGCGGGTAACAAGTTGCTCCCCTCCGGACCCCAGAAACCGCCTACCTTCTTCGATCCAAACACGCATCCAACAGGCAGTGCTCAGCTGTCCATTTCAAGAGCCTCAGAAGGATGGACGGACCCGCATGGATTAGTAAGCGACAGTTCAAAGTAGAGTCTGTAAAGCGAAATAGACTTCCTTAAAAAAACGACGGAAAACCCAAGATTGATATGCTTTACTTCCATCCACCTGTTTCCCCACCACACCACCGCGCAAACAAGAGAGCTGCCGCGAAGGCGTACCACAGGAGATGAAAACAAAACTGGACAACAAAGTTGTCTCTCACAAATGCCTAGAGCCAACTCAAGTATGCACCAGAAACGACAAGAGAGTGAAATCCCACAGCGAACGCATACATCGGAGAGCCCGGGCCTGAGGCCGCCGCAGAAGCCCTCCCTCCAGCGGGGATAACAACCTTCACCTTACACGTAGGCTCCTCCTGTACAGTTGTGTTCTGCTTCTTACTGTCCCCACCTGAGGCCGTCGTGAGGCTGCATCCCAACATAATCATTTTGTCCTCCTCGGGGAAGCCGTCCTCGGGATCATAAGCTGTGGTGCCTGTTTCCCCTTCCACGTAATC
>NC_018395.1:3506605-3709246 GCF_000208865.1 Neospora caninum Liverpool | reverse complement strand
GGTCCTGTGCATTTTTATCTTCACCCACAGAGCATACCTTCGATTTTTCAGTGGGCCTGAATTCGTATTGGTTGGGACACTGGATGCTAATTGTATTTTTAGACTCTGTCAGGGATGCACTGGGAGTGAATTCCGCTGTTCTACCCGTACCTGTGGGCTCATTACAATCACAGGCAGTACCATTATCTGACACGGCGCAGTTAGGAACAATTGCCGTCGCCTGGTCTTCCATGGCCCTCGACGCCTGGCACAGACATGTTACGAAAAGAAGGAACAACACGCCACACGCCGGACCCGCCAGCCCTGCAACGAAATGATTCCGCTCCATGACTGCCAAAAAACCAGTTTATATGTAAATCCACAAGTCCCTCGAAGCAACGCGGCCGATGTGCCTTCGAGTAAAACAGCTATTGAAGCTCGTGTTATGATAAGGATCCCAGAAAATATGTTCACCTACGGCGAATCAGTGCCCGTGCTGGGGTGTAACCCAGCTTGATGGACGGCGACAAATTCGTCGGTTTTTCGAGGTCTCGATCGTCCACCTCCCCGAAAGTCGTACACCCTACCCTGTCCTGCACTTTTTCTTGGGGGGCGGTGCCTGTGCTCAGATCACGAGCCGACCATTCTTTTCGCAGGGCCAAGGACAATGTACAAAGAGCTCAGATAGATTCTACTTACTCTCGTTTGATCCGGTTTATGCTCAGTTTCTTCCAGGGAGTTTCTTTGTACCTGGAAAATGGAATGTGGTGGCAGTCGTTCGCCTGAAGCGCGCACGGTTTCGGAGTACCCTCTCTATACCGGGGCGGGCCGCCTAACTAAGGGGGGGCAAGTGTGCCCAGGGCGCCAAGAACTGTATTCATTTGTCAGGGCGGGGGGGTCCCGAAATAAATTCCAGGACTCACACAAAAAGTGTATCGTGTCACTCCCTAGTAACCTTTTTTTGATTGGACTCAATGTATCCAAAACCCTCTATGTCGACGACCAGCGAGGAAGAACAGGCAAAACCTGAGTGCCGCAGTCAAGCACCGTTCCCGAACACGGACCCTGCTCTCCTTAGCCAGAACTAGAGTGCTCCTGCCCCAGCACTGTCTTGTGCGTTCATTTAGCGACCACGAAAAAAGCAAAACCGACAGGATCTCCACTGAGGAACTAGTCACATTCAGGTGTTGAACTGGGGTCCAACGCATACACCCAGCGCAGACATGGCCCCTCCATCCATTAAACTCGAAAATGCTTGGGATTGGCCATGAGAAAAAAAAACACATCGGTATCACGGCCACGGTCAGGCTTTCTAAGAGAATCCGGAGTGATGGATGTCGAAAACGCACTTGCGCTTCCATTGTTCGACACGACTGTGCAGGTCTGTTTCGTTCGGAGGTTCTTCTCCCGGCACCTATTCATTTGAACCTTCGTCCGCTCCTATCCACTGTTCGGCCGTACCAGCGCAGCGTACAAACTATGCTTTTACCCCAAGAAACCAGCGTAAAGTGTTTACTCGAAGTTCAGTCCGGATCTGACGCGGGAGGAGAGGAAACAAGAGAAGCTGAGTCTCCACTCATACGGTGTGCTCGCCTAGTCAGCCGTTCCAGCACCATGGAGGCTGCGAGACCGTTCACACGCAACCGCGAACACCTCTCGTCACAGGAGCTTGCAAAAAAAATTCACCTCTTTCTGATTGCCCTAAACAACATTCAGTTGAATGCAGTTGCACAGGGTTTCTGGTAGATTGCACAGGCAACACAGAAATGTACGTCAAGAGGGAAGTCCGTTAACGTTACCCACCAATCCCCATTATTTTCTTTAAATTCACGGCCAAATAGAAGATGCCCCAAACCCCCCCGCCCCCCCGCAGTATCTGCAAAAATGACACCACTACAGCGTGTCAGGTATCGCCACTCTGTCGGTGTTCGAGAACGTCCGATGGAAAGACTTCCAAGGCCCGACGAATGATCTCCCCTGTTAGTTCCGGCCTTGGAAACCGAATCCCACTTGCTTTCGTGGCGACTATCTGCCTCGTGTATTCACCTGCCTGTGTTTCGCCGCGTTCTCTCTCTGGCCTCGTGCATACTGATGACCGACTCTCTACAGCAAGATGACTGTTTCGACTGTCACATGCAGCCTGAAGCCTCTGCTTAGACGCACGATTTCCTGGTTCACCGGCGAACAGATTCAACAGCAGCTTTAGCGACGAGGCTTCTGTGGTGTGTTTCCTTTTTTGATCTGTTCCCATTTGCTGTTCATCTGCTGTGCGCCTAACTCCCTCAGCTTCCTCGAAGTAGCAAGCGTACTGGTCGAACTCCTCCGCCCTGGTCATCACTGCAGTTCCTCTTAGTGTCTCCCATGGTCCATTCTTGCTCACATCCCTTCCGGAACCAGATGCTTCTACCGTTTGTCGACGTGCAACTAAACCTCTCCTCTGGTCCTGGGGTGGACCGGCTCTGTTGCCTTCTGAACCGTCTTCGATGCTCGATGTGCAGTGCCTACTGCGTCTTTCGTCCTGAGAAGCAATAAAAGCGTCAGCGCTAGAACCCCAGTACCATTGGGCTATCAAGCATATCTCGCCCTACCATAACGCCATCGAGCTTATCATTTGTGTTGAGCAAGTGGCCTTCGGCCTCTTGGAATGACTTGACACCGCCGTTGCATGTGAATGATACATTTGGAAAGTCCTGGCAGAGCCCGTACACCCACTCGGGCCTGCGTTGCGGAATTTGAAGGTTCTCTCTTGGTGACAATTTGCCCACCAGGATCCCAGGACGAGCATGAATTATGAAAAAAAACGACGGACTGGGGATGCCTCAGTTACTGTAGCAATGAATGAAGCAAGCTTCTCATCGGTGCACGTTGAAGACGAGGAGAGAGTTGTCCCGGGGAACAGGTTGCCTCCAGTTCGCAAACGCAGTCTGTCTTCTTTGATCCCCACCCGACGATTAACAGACACTGCTGAATTGCCCATTCATAGAGCCTCTGACGGATGGAGCAACCCGCGTGCATTAGGAAGAAACAACGCACATAAGAGTTTGCAAGAGAGAAAAAAGCGGATGGTAATACAGCGAGAAGACCAAAACCACTATACACCACTTCCCATGTAAAGGGTTCTCCAACACACCACCGCGCAAAGAAAACAGCTGCCGCGAAGGTATACCACAGGAGAGGAAAACAAACTGGACAAGAGAGTTTGCCTCTCACAAATGTCTAGTGCGAAGTCAAGAATGTACTAGAAACCACAAGAGATAGCAATCCAACAGCGACGGCATACATCGGAGAGCTCGGGCCTGACGCCGCCGCAGAAGACCTCCCTCCAGCGGGGATAACCACCTTTACTTTACACGTAGGCTCCTCCTGTACAGTTGTGTTCTCGTTCTTCTTCTTGTCATCACCTGAGACCGTCTTGAGGCTGCATCCCAACATAATCATTTTGTCCTCCTCGGGGAAGCCGTCCTCGGGGATCACAAGCTTGTTGCTGCCTGTTTCCCCTTCCACTGTAATCCAGGCTTCTGTGAAGTTAGGAAACACGTCAGTCAGTTTTACGGCCGTCGAACACTCCTCTGTGGAGATGTCGCAGAGGAAGGCAGTCGTCGGCTTCCCACTCGGCTGCAGTTGGCCTTCTGAGCCGCAAACGATAGTCAGTGCGTTGTTGTCGGAAGTCAGCGTCGCCACCGGTGTTTTTTCGGTGTTGCTGTTTGCGCCGTAGCCGCAAGTGAGGACGTTCTCGTGCAGCGACGATTTCTTGGCCTCCACTTGCACAGTCACCACGCATGATTTCTTTGGAGGGGTTCCTTGCAGCAGCTTGTTCAGACGGTCTTCCTGTTCTAGGCAACCTACGAAGAATTTCTTGTCAGTCAATGGGAAATGAGATTGTGGAAGGGATAAAGAATGCGGCGTTGTAGTAGTGTCGCTTGCGCTCCACTGTGGCGGACTTGCTGGGACTGGATTTAAGAACGCTTCAATTTTTTCGTTGTGTGTGTTACAGGTTCCCAGGTCCGTCGCATTTGTATCTGTATCCACAGAGCATACCTTCGTTCCATCACTGGGCACGAAGCCGTATTGTTCGGGACACTGGACGCTAATTGTATTGTGAGACTCCGACAGGGTTGCGCTGGAGGCAGATTCTTGTGCACGGCCCTTAACTGATTCTTCGCAAACACAGGCAGTACCATTCTCTGTCACATCGCACGTGGGCGCAATCGGTATAGATGTAGGCCGGTTAATCTGGGCCATCGACAACCGGCACAGACATGCTGCGAAAAAAATCAACAGGACACCAACCGCCGGCCGCGCCAGGCTTGAAAAGAAACTCTTCCGCTCCATGACTTCCCGAAACACAGTCTATATTTATGTCAACAAAAACCCGCGAACAGTAAAGATTCGACGGATCGTGGAGAGAAACTGCTATTGAAACCAGTGACGGTCAGGAATCAGGAAAATAGGTCCTCAATCCTTCGCGGAACAGAGCATGCCCTGGGGGGTGGCCCAGCGTGACGGACGGCGGCAGATTCGCCCGCTTTCTGTAACCGTCGATCGTCCAACTGTGGCGATGCGGCGAGTAAAAGGCGGGTACTAGAGTGGCACACGCGACGCCGTCTTGCTATTCGCTGGGGATCTGTGCATGAGCAGAGAAACGAACCAATCAATTTTTCGCGAGGCTAAGGAACGTGCAAAGGCGCAGATAGGTTCTACTTACTTCGCTTTGGTCCGAATTATGCTTACTTGTTCTCAGGGCGTTCTGGTGTACCTGGAGAAATGAATGTAGAGGCAATGCATCGCCGCAGATATCTTCACTCTCTCTCACTCGATGAACGGGGACGGTCACCTAAGCGGAATTGGGCCAGTCGTGTCGGAGTCCCTTTTTTTTGCCGCATTTTCATTTGCCTGGCGCAGGGTCCTGACCAACAAAATTCTGGGCTCAAACGGTTCCGTCTTACCACTCTCTCGCAACCCTTTTCTGTGTCATTTCTGAGTTCCGTAGCTCACTCCATGTTGCCAACCAGAAGGCAGTGAATCGTCCACGACAGAACGTCAACGCCGCCGAGGAACAGCAGTACCGAACCCAGACATCTATTTCAGTAGCCGGCAGGAGGAGGGTGCGCCTCACCCGACACTGCCTTGGCCCTTCATGTTCCCTACCAAGAAAAGGGGCAACAAAGGCAAACCACAACGCTAAGGGGAACTAAGGGTCTGCACGCATTTGTTGTGTACGTCTAGTCAGCCACTATAGCGTGTCGGGCGTGGCGACACCGGCCACCCGCAGTCGCGAACACCTCACGTCACACGAGTCTGAGAAAAGCCTGAAAAGAAACATCACTTTTTACTGGCCTCCAAGAAGAACAGTCAGTTGAACTGATTGTTAACACGGTGTCTGTTTCGTTCGCTCAAGCATCGCAGAAAGATATCTCAGGAAGAAGGTCCCGTCAACCCAACAGCCAAAGCCTCACCCTTTCCTCTCCATTTAGTGTCAAAAAAAAAGAGGAAGGCTCTGATGCCATTTTCCTAGACGGTAGTCAATTCGAGGGCGTCAGGTGTTGCAATCCTGTCGACATGGAAGAACAGCCATTGGAATAACTTCCACCGCCCGGCCAGCGGTCTCTCCTGTCGACTCCAGCCTGGGAAAACACGAATCGAACCAGCAGTCGCCGCAACAAACTGCCTGGTGTGTTCACCTGTCTGGCTATATCCTCGTCCTCTCTGGAGGTTTGGTCCTGCTAATGGCCGACTCGCAACAACAAGAATAATATCTGGTGTGCCACAGGCAGCCTGAAGCGTCTGCTTAAACTCACGACTTCCTGGTACGCCGGCGAACAGATTGAACAGCGCCTGAGCAACAACGTTCGAATGGTCGGTATCACTTTCCCTGCTTCTGTGGTGTGTTTCCTGTTTTGATCTGTTCCCATTTGCTGTTCATCTGCTGTGTGCCTAACTCCCTGAGATTTTTCTCCACTTCCTCGACGTACCAAGCGTACTGCTCCACCACCTCAGTCCTGGTCACCCCTTCAGTTTTTGTCAGACCTTCCCAAGAGTCATTCCTCTTCACCTCGGCGCCTGAACCTGATTCTGCTACCGCTCTCCGACCTGCGTCTAGCCCTCGCTTGTGGCTCTGGGCGGGAACAGCATTGTTGCCTTCTAGGTGGTCATCGGTGTTCGAAGTCCAACCCTTAACACATCCCTCTTCCACAGCACTAGAACTGTCGACGTGATAGCCCCAGAACCATCTAGGCTTTCAAGCATTTCTCCGCCGCCCATGACGCCAGTGAGCTTATCATGGTGTTGACTGAGTGATCATCTGCCACTTGAAATGACACCGAGTTAAGTGTGACCGATACAGTTGGAATGGCGATGCAGAGCCTGTGCACACCCTGGCGCGTGTGTTGCAGGGGTGAGGGCTGTCCTACGGTGACAAGATACCTACCACTATTCCAGGAGGGGCATGCATTATGAAATAACGCATTCCGGACAACACAACTAATAGAACAGAGATCGCAGCGACCTTCTCATACGTGCACCTGGAAGAAGAGGCGAGTACTGACGCGGGTAACAAGTTGCTCCCCTCCGGACCCCAGAAACCGCCTACCTTCTTCGATCCAAACACGCATCCAACAGGCAGTGCTCAGCTGTCCATTTCAAGAGCCTCAGAAGGATGGACGGACCCGCATGGATTAGTAAGCGACAGTTCAAAGTAGAGTCTGTAAAGCGAAATAGACTTCCTTAAAAAAACGACGGAAAACCCAAGATTGATATGCTTTACTTCCATCCACCTGTTTCCCCACCACACCACCGCGCAAACAAGACAGCTGCCGCGAAGGCATACCACAGGAGATGAAAACAAAACTGGACAACAAAGTTGCCTCTCACAAATGTCTAGTACGAAGTCAAGTATGCACCAGAAACCACAAGAGAGAGAAATCCCACAGCGAACGCATACATCGGAGAGCTCGGGCCTGAGGCCGCCGCAGAAGCCCTACCTCCAGCAGGGATAACCACCTTCACCTTACACGTAGGCTCCTCCTGTACAGTTGTGTTCTGCTTCTTCTTACTGTCCTCACCTGAGGCCGTCTTGAGGCTGCATCCCAACAGAATCATTTTGTCCTCCTCGGGGAAGCCGTCCTCGGGGATCACAAGCTTGTTGCTGCCTGTTTCCCCTTCCACTGTAATCCAGGCTTCTTTGAAGTTAGGAAACACGTCAGTCAGTTTTACGGCTGTCGAACACTCCTCTGTGGAGATGTCGCAGAGGAAGGCAGTCGTCGGTGTCCCAGTCGGATGGAGTTGGCCTTCTGAGCCGCAAACGATAGTCAGTGCGTTGTTGTCGGAAGTCAGCGTCGCCACCGGTGTTTTTTCGGTGTTGCTGTTTGCGCCGTAGCCGCAAGTGAGGACGTTCTCGTGCAGCGACGATTTCTTGGCCTCCACTTGCACGGTCACCACGCATGATTTCTTTGCAGGGGTTCTTTCCAGCAGCCGGTTCACACGGCCTTCCTGTTCTTGGCAACCGACGAAGAATTTCTTGTTAGTCAATGGGAAATTAGATTTCGGAAGGGTTAAAGAATGTGTTGTTTGACCGGCGCCGCTTGCAATCCATTCTGGCGAACTTGTTGGGGGTGGATTTAAGAACTTTTCAATTTTGACGTTGCCTTGATTGCAGGTTTCCAGGTCCTGTGCATTTTTATCTTCACCCACAGAGCATACCTTCGATTTTTCAGTGGGCCTGAATTCGTATTGGTTGGGACACTGGATGCTAATTGTATTTTTAGACTCTGTCAGGGATGCACTGGGAGTGAATTCCGCTGTTCTACCCGTACCTGTGGGCTCATTACAATCACAGGCAGTACCATTATCTGACACGGCGCAGTTAGGAACAATTGCCGTCGCCTGGTCTTCCATGGCCCTCGACGCCTGGCACAGACATGTTACGAAAAGAAGGAACAACACGCCACACGCCGGACCCGCCAGCCCTGCAACGAAATGATTCCGCTCCATGACTGCCAAAAAACCAGTTTATATGTAAATCCACAAGTCCCTCGAAGCAACGCGGCCGATGTGCCTTCGAGTAAAACAGCTATTGAAGCTCGTGTTATGATAAGGATCCCAGAAAATATGTTCACCTACGGCGAATCAGTGCCCGTGCTGGGGTGTAACCCAGCTTGATGGACGGCGACAAATTCGTCGGTTTTTCGAGGTCTCGATCGTCCACCTCCCCGAAAGTCGTACACCCTACCCTGTCCTGCACTTTTTCTTGGGGGGCGGTGCCTGTGCTCAGATCACGAGCCGACCATTCTTTTCGCAGGGCCAAGGACAATGTACAAAGAGCTCAGATAGATTCTACTTACTCTCGTTTGATCCGGTTTATGCTCAGTTTCTTCCAGGGAGTTTCTTTGTACCTGGAAAATGGAATGTGGTGGCAGTCGTTCGCCTGAAGCGCGGACGGTTTCCCAGTACCCCTCTCTATACCGGGGCGGGCCGCCAAACTAAGGGGGGGCAAGAGTGCCCGGGGCGCTAAGAACTCTATTCATTTGTCAGGGCGGGGGTTCCCGAAATAAATTCCAGGACTCACACAAAAAGTGTATCGTGTCACTCCTTAGAAACCTCTTTTTGATTGGAATCAATGTATCCAAGACCCTCTATGTCGACGACCAGCGAGGAAGAACAGACAAAACCTGAGTGCCACAGTCAAGCACCGTTCCCGAACGCGGACCCTGCTCTCCTTAGCCAGAACTAGAGTGCTCCTGCCCCAGCACTGTTTTGTCCGTTCATTTAGCGATCAAGAGACAAGCATTACTGCAAGGATCTCCAATGAGGGACTAGTCATATTCAGTTGTTGAACTATGGTCCACCGCATACACCCAGCGCAGATATGGCCCCTCCATCCATTAAACTCGAAAATGCTTGGGATTGGCCATGAGAAAAAAAAACACATCGGTATCACGGCCACGGTCAGGCTTTCTAAGAGAATCCGAGTGATGGATGTCGAAAACGCACTTGCGCTTCCATTGTTCGACACGACTGTGCAGGTTTGTTTCATCCGGAGGTTCTTCTCCCGGCACCTATTCATTTGAACCTTCGTCCGCTCCTATCCACTGTTCGGCCGTACCAGCGCAGCGTACAAACCATGCTTTTACCCCAAGAAACCAGCGTAAAGTGTTTATTCAAAGTTCAGTCCGGTTCTGACGCGGGAGGAGAGGAAACAAGAGAAGCTGAGTCTCCATTCATTTGGTGTGCTCGCCTAGTCAGCCGTTCCAGCACCATGGAGGCTGCGAGACCGTTCACACGCAACCGCGAACACCTCTCGTCACAGGAGCTTGCAAAAAAATTTCACCTCTTTCTGATTGCCCTAAACAACATTCAGTTGAATGCAGTTGCACAGGGTTTCTGGTAGATTGCACAGGCAACACAGAAATGTACGTCAAGAGGGAAGTCCGTTAACGTTACCCACCAATCCCCATTATTTTCTTTAAATTCACGGCCAAATAGAAGATGCCCCAAACCCCTCCCCCCCACCCCGCCCCCCCGCAGTGTCTGCAAAAATGACACCACTATAGCGTGTCATGTCTCGCCACTCTGTCGGTGTTCGAGAACGTCCGACGGAAAGACTTCCAAGGCCCGACGAATGATCTCTCCTGTTGGTTCCGGCCTTGGAAACCGAATCCTACTTGCCTTCGTGGAAACTATCTGCCTCGTGTATTCACCTGCCTGTGTTTCTCCGCGTTCTCTCTCTGGCCTCGTGCATACTGATGACCGACTCTCTACAGCAAGATGACTGTTTCGACTGTCACATGCAGCCTGAAGCCTCTGCTTAAACGCACGGCTTCCTGGTTCGCCGGCGAACAGATTCAACAGCGGCTTTAGCAACGACGCACGCCTGCTCAGTATGATTCGCCCTCCGTCTGTGGTGTGTTTTCTAGCACGATCACTTCCCACTTTCTGTTGATGTGCTGTACTCCCTGGCCCCTGAGTCTTCTCTACTTCCTCGACGTAGCAAGCGTACTGCTCCACCACCTCCGCCCGGCTCACCCCTTCATTTTGCCTTCCTTTCTTCAAGGACACGTTCTTCTTCATATCTTCCCCTGGAACAGACGCTTCTACCGTTTGTCGACCTGCAACTGACCCTCTCCTCTGGTCCTGGGGTGGACCGGCTCTGTTGCCTTCTGAACCGTCTTCGATGCTCGAAGTACACTGCCTACTGCGTCTTTCGTCCTGAGCAGCGATAAATGCGTCAGCGCAAGAACCCCAGTACCATGGCCTATCAAGGATATCTCGCCCTACCATAACGCCACCGAGCTTATCATTTGTGTTGAGCAAGTGGCCTTCGGCCTCATGGAATGACTTGACGCCGCCGTTGAATGTGAATGATACATTTGGAAAGTCCTGGCAGAGCCTGTACACCCACTCGGGCCTGCGTTGCGGAATTTGAAGGTTCTCTTTTGGTGACAATTTGCCCACCAGGATTCCAGGACGAGCATGAATTATGAAATGACGGACTGGGGATGCCTCAGTTACTGTAGCAATGAATGAAGCAAGCTTCTCATAGGTGCACGTTGAAGACGAGGAGAAAGTTGTCGCGGAGAACAGGTTGCTTCCAGATCTCAAAAACCGTCTGTCTTCTTCGATTCCCACCCGACACTTAACAGACACTGCTGAATTGTCCATTCGTAGGACCTCATCAGTCTTAGCCATTCTATTCATCGTGTCTCCTCCTGCACACATTCCCGTCGCCTCGTCTGCTACGTTGCGCCCCTGCTGGCTCTCTCTACTGTTAGCACCATCGAGAAGAACCTGGCAGATCTCTGCGACTCGCTTAGGATCTTCCATAAGGATAAGACCGAACGATCCCTTGGCAACACGTGGACTGGGGCATCCACAGTTTAGATTGACTGAAAACGTTCGTTGCCTTCCCGTCCCTGTCCCCTGCTCGCATTGCCCTCTGTTCTCGCTAAATTCGTGACTATTGAATGCACGAGCAACTGCAATGGCACTCGCGACGCTTCCCACGCCGACCTGGAGAACAACGTGGTTAGGCACGGTGGAAAGGCTGCTGATTTCCTCCCAGAGTTTCCGTTTGATGGAAGGCGGAAGGTCTTGAGAGCACTCGGAAGATTCACAAGGAGCCGGCGGTACCGACACCATCTCTGTATACAAAGTCACACGTCGAGACATCAAACTGATCAGGTGCCGCCAGTGACGGTTCGTGTAATCCATCATCGGCGCAGCAGAAAGGAGGCCCCAAGAAGGGTCAGCAGCGAATCGTCGAGAAGAAGAAACACCACAATTGCCCAGCAAAGAAGGTGCCCGAGTGGATCGGAAACAAGATGCCGCCACGGAAACAGTTTCATTGCACCGTGAATCTGAAAAACAATTCTTCTTTGTGCAGTGCCCTTTCCAGAACCAGCGCGAGGCAGCCGTTCGTTGGAGCTCTGATGCGCACGAACTGAAGTGCAGCCGTGTGCCAGGCGAGCATGTTTCACCGTGTGCCTTTGGCATAGACAATCGTGGGGAGACGGAGCCGTTCATTCGAAATGAACTGTGGGAGGGGATGCGCCCAAGAAAGGCGGCAGAAGTCAACGGTAGGGCCGAGACGAAAGCAGATGCGCGCTTGAGGAATTTTCCCCGGAAATAACTGTCGCTCCTTCGGGGGCGAAATGGAGTCGGCCATTGCTCTGATTCGAGAACTACCGGGAATCGGCACGCGCTTGAGGCATCTTTCTTCGACGTCGAGCAATTCCCTGCATCGGATTCTCCCGCAGATTGGTTTTCGTTTGACACCTCGACTGCAGGTATTCCAGCCGTAGCGAAACCGGTTCCGTCGAGCGGGAGTTGAGGCCCTTCCTTAGGGTGGGGAAAAAGAGGGGATTTTGTATTCGAGGAGAAGGATTTCTTTCTGAAGCTGTGTTCAGCAGGACCAGCCGACTGAGCACGTAGAAAGAAGAGAGGGGAAAGAGAGACGGAACGTGTAGACCGCGGGGTGGTGGTTGGAGGCTGATGGAAGTGGTGAGGGCGGTGACGGTGGAGTGACAGTGCATTGGACGAAAAGAGGGATACAAGGAAATGGAGTACTGCTGCGAAGAGGGAGTAGTAGACCAGGCTGTGACACTTTCTAGTCCTGGAACCGCGCTTGAATGCCTTTATACTGATGCTCTTCCCCGTTTTTGCCCCGGCGCTGCAGCAAAACTCTGTAGCCTCCTCTGCAGTGCCAGTGAAACGAAACTCCGGGAGGAACTGCATTTCATACGCCCACGTTCGCGTGCGATGATCAGCATTGTATGAAACGGAGCCTGCTCTTCGTCATTCTGCCTCATCATTCCGACAGCCGAGAGTCCCAGAACTGACGCGCAAAACAGTTACTGTTACTCAGCAGGCGACTCCTGGGCCTCTGGCCTCTGCCAGTGCGTCGAGCAAGAGGACGGAAAAAGCAAATTTCGTGGCCCTGAAGTGTCACAAAGACATGGACGACGAACAAAGAGGAGTAACCATATTCTGCGCGTGTAAAGGGCAACTGGCCGCGAAGGCAAGAGAACAGGACAGCGTGTGTCTTGACAGCGTCGAATGCGGCCTGGCCTGGCTATGCATGCATCTCGTCAGACATTACGGCAAGCCTTCGACAAATTGCCAGTCACTGAACACAGGTCATTTCCCCTTAAAGAAATGTGTGCAAGCATCTAATGAGCTTCAAAATTGCAGATGGTCGCCGTAGAGGGGCAAACAATCCTGAGAGCGCTCAAAGCACGCGGAAAACCGTATTCAAGCATGCCAGTCCAGCTCACCGGCGACGCAACTACGCGTTTTTGCCTGAAAAGACTGAGCCATGACTTCTTCTGATCCTGGAAGTACCACGTAGCGTCAGAAGTGCTGCAGCAGTTCCGCGTTTCTCTCTGGATGTTTTCAACGTAAAAATGAGGAAGGGCGTCGTTGGATCCTTACTCAACGAGGTGACAGGGGCACACCTCTTTGGTTTGTGTCTCGATTCTGGAACAAATTTCCTTTCTTTACAAAGCTATGCAGGTTGTTAATGACATTCACTTGTTGCATCGAAAAGATAACGTTTTATCGTGCACAATCCACAAGACCCAGACTCCTACGATTACGGCATTTGGTGTCACTCCTGGGAGCACCGCTGAGGCGGCGAGACTTGAGTCACTGCGGTTCGTTGCGGTGCTCAGGGTACCGGTGCCTTCGCTCCAGACCATACGGACTCGACTTCTGTGAGGAAAGAGTGTGTCCAGTATTTTGTGACCCGATGCAGCATGAATCGTTTTCACTGTGACCGAGATGTGGCTTCCTTCTGTATTTCTATCCCCATCTCGATAGGCAGCCGGCCATCCTTCGTCACAAAACTTGGAAGAGCCTAAGAGTGTTTGCTCACCCCGATTGTTGTCTCCTCGAGGAACACGGTTCGGCTGTGAACATTCCGTGTCGTGTCACTGGCTTGGCCATACACTGATTAGGAGGATGCGCTTGTCTGCTTCAGATGCCGGGCCGATTGGCATACGTCTGTTTCCGGACACCGTCGTGTTGTGGAACAATCTTCGTAGAATTGTTTGGACAGTAAACTAGTTTTTGAGTTGTATTCAACGTAAAGTGGGTTAGAATCGACAGCATGCGTCCCACAAATACCAAGCGAGCGAGTTCAGTTGGAGTCACACGCAGCGAAGAGTACCGTCTATCTACTGAAATACACCGGTTCGCGAAGCGTGTCTGTTTTACGGAGTACCAGGGATTCTGAGTGGTGGCTTTAGTGCTTAGGTGGATCTTCCTGCACACTCTTGGCATACCAATGTCACTCCTCAGGCTTGAAAAAACATGGAGCCAATCTTCTTCATGTTCCTTCTTCGTTTTGGTCGACCCTTGCACTTGAGGAGCCTGTCCGATGTCGACGAGAGGCAACGAAACCTGGGTACGTCGATAGAACGCACGAGGCTGTGCCCCGTTGCCAAGCGTGGCCGCAAGTGGAAGGAGCGCTCGCTCTAATTTGCACATGAGAGTTCTACTTGGCTTTCGAGGAGCGCAACGCTGAAGCCGCCTTAAAGTTACTAACCGTGGGAATTATTAGCTTGAATCATGCGTTCATGTTCAGGTCGCGCCCCAAGAGGCCACGGTGTGTTCATACATTGTAATACAAGACACCCACTTCTTATGAGGCCGAAATATTGCTCTGATCAGAAGGTTCCGACCATACAGAGTGTTACGGTGACTGATATTTTCGCCAGTCACATGTAAAAATCGAGTCCAGTGTCTGGTCTGGGAGTGGGCACTCCCGTGCTGCTGTTAGATCATAGTATGACACAAAAACGCGTCGAGATATGACTTCGTGAAACATGAAGTCACACCGTGAATCATTGGGTGGATGTGCTGTGACTACAAGCACCATTTTTTGGAGTCGCTTAGTTCAATCGTGTTCGTATCAGTATCAATGTGGAAAACGGTCCAACGCAAAGCATTGACAGGAATACTCAGCGGAACCCGCAGATCGTCCGAGATAGTATAGTGGCTAGTATTTCCGCCTGTCACGCGGAAGACCCGGGTTCAATTCCCGGTCTCGGAGGTAGTTGTGTTATTTGAATTGTACCGTATACATAAACACCCATAAGCTATACTGTCAGGTTCCTGATTTCTTTTTCAGGGGAAGCGGCCTCGCCAATAACAGACCAATTCGTCGGTTCGGAGGTCCGAAAACGAAACCCCTGGTCCGAGCACTGGAAGGCAATCTACCCATTAATTCAAAAATGGAATTTCGCTTTTTTTCCAAACACCATTCATGCTTTTCCGCAAACACTTCCCCCTTAAATTTATCCCCTCCACTCATCTCGTTTATTCATGTCGCTGGCTTTCTCTCTTCAGAAGACGGGGGAGAACTCGTAGGTATTCATGGAACGAGACGACGACGCTATGCAGGGCTTTCGATGGCCACTGCAACCAGCGGAGTCGTGCCGTCGGTCCCCGGACGTAAACAACATCTGGACCGATTTTGAGAAAGGAGCCCCCTGCTTGCGTACCACCAATGATTTTTGTACCTTTTTGGAAATGCTTTCGTGACTGGCAGCTGGCATGCTCCACAGATGTAGATGCACCCTTAGAAAAAGCGTGTGGAAGGTCCACGCTACTCCAACAGGGAAAAAAGGGGAGATGAAATTTGGGCCCTGGAGTACTCATGAATTGGTGGATCCAAAAACAACGGAGAGGACACATGCGCAATTATTGCAAAACCTCCTGTCTGATCTGTTCTAGCTGTTCAACCTTGCGGGTCCAAAGTCTTCGATTCTGTGTGACTTCGCGGTAAATCGACGCCAGCTGCTCTCGAGTTTCGGTGCTCGCTCTGCGCACCTCCTCGAGAGCCGTCAAAAACGCCGCATTGCGCACGCTGCGAAGAGCAAGCAGATGACAACCAAAATAAGGCACTTTCTAACGGCCTGCTGGTGCATCTGTTCCGTATGCTTTTCAAAGCTCCACAGAACAAGAAACAGCGGACCAGGTGACCTGGCTGCTTCCAGAGTGCTGCGACTCTTGATCTCGTTTGCACATTTACATTGAAGCCTACCGGAAGAGCTGTTTGTGAACCGGAGACGAGAAAGAGTTGATTGTCTTAGAGAAAAGGATTTCCGATCCATTTTGGTCGTCCAGCGGGTCAGTTCGAACAGCCGTAGCGCCCCCGGCGGCTGGTTTTCCAACTGGCTGGTGGCGATGTGCCTGTTGAGTGACTGCTTTTTCTCTTGCATTTACAGAGGAAGCTGACAGAGGTGTGTTGTCGACTGGGGTTGCTGATTTTGGAGGATAGAGCAACGGCAGGACCGGTGCACTCCACTTTTCGGTCGCATTAGCCTCAGCTGCAATGCCCCCGTAAGTAGCATCTGCAATAGCACGGGAAAACTCGATGCCGACAAAACGGTTCAAGTTAACTGAAGGCTGCCTTCCTGTTGCGGAAAGTGTTGCGCGCGAGAGTGAGGCGCAAGCAGTGCAGCAGCACATACACAACAGGTTAGATGAATGACTGTCGCGATAATGTGAAAACAGATTTGCCCCGTTCAAACAGCCCAAGTAAGATCTACGAGATCTTGCTAGCACCATACCTATACGCCTTGTCCGTGGAAGCTCTAGCTTTTGGTAGCATGCCTTCGACAAACACTTTTCTATGCTTTGATCGCTACGAGCTATAGCATGCCTCGTTCATATGCATGAAACAAACACGGCTGGGCGGGCGTGTTCCAAGATGCTTTACGGGGGGAGCAACTGGATCACTTTACGTCTCGAAAGATCGTCCGGCTACGTTCGCTCAGGCCAAGATAATACTTTCTGGCGATCTACAAGCCACGTGACCTCCAAAATAGCTTGACACTGTTAAACATTGTTCTGACCTAGGCTCCACGGCTGAATGGGCAGGCCTCTCCATTGTTTGGTGAAGTAATTGGAACCGTCGCTCTCGAGACTAGGAGCAGGATAAGAATTATCAACCTTGCTGTTGGCAACTCCCGCTGAACTGGCGGGCGAGTTACCGTAAGCGGCTGCAGGACTGTTCTGCGTACTAAAGCCAGATGGCACTTGTGCAACTGCCCCGTCGTCGCACTGCAAGAATGAAACTTTTTTTCGTAGACGCCTTTTCAGAGATCTTCTTGGCATCGAATACGAGGAAAAAGGGATGTCGCTGACAACGAAAAACATAAAATTAAACAGGCTGTGTGACGACGTAATCGGCACAACGACATAAAGATCATCCCGCTCCTACGGGGTGCAGTCTGCACAGCTCTTTTCACCAAAGCTATTTTCTTTTTCCTATAGTGGGCCCTCGAATTCCAACTGTGATGACGAGATTCCATTGCGATTTGCTTGGCGCCTATGTCTGCTGGATCACATGGTGGAAATCAGAACACACGACTGCATCACCGTTGCAAAATTTCGGAACACCATTTACCCACTTACAATACGCCGTTGAGACTGCGATATGACGAGAATTTCAGTCTCAAGTTGACGATGAAAAGCTCCTTTCCGCGCACCCAGCTGAAACAATACTCCAACAGACGCGTCTTTCAACGCCGCGTTTCCACGATGGTATCTTCCGTACCCGTCAAGAGGAAGGAAGTCCGCCAATTGTGGGAGTCTATCAAGTACTGTAACGAGGAACTCGAAATGGCCGATGCATCCGTTAGTGATGAACGCGGATGAGGCATTCAACTGCGAAGCAGCTTCTTTACAGACTTTGGACACCAGCGCCGTCACTTGTTCACATCGGTTCTCTTCCGCCGAGCACAACTCCCTGTTACAAGACCAGCAGCGAAAGAAAAAACTATCGCATAATCACCACCACTGATCAATATGTTAAACGTGTGGATCGTAGCCGATACCACGCCAGCCGAGCGACGATCTGAAACGACGGATGTCGATCTACGGTTAGCAAAGGTTCAGCAAAATCCCGAGTGCTGAAATGCTGCGTTTGGCGCTGCGTGACGGGCGTTCGTTCTTGCATATCGGCCTCCACGATTCTCTAAAGTTCACTCCACCCGTGAACGGCTCCCATTGTTTTTCGATGTCCCCAGAATATTCTTCTGCCATCGTTACATGAGAAGAGAAAAAGGCATACAGGCCATAAACCTCTCGGTCCTGCGTGTACGCTATGTTTGAATTATACGCTACAATACATGTCCTGGCAGAATTCTTGAGAAGAGAGCTCAAGCAAGTTGTTCCCGGCTTTTTCAGGCTGACTGGAGCGCCCTGTTCGATCGTGTGCTTGTTATACCTCAGACGGCCAGTGTCTTCGATGCATTTAAGCTGTGCATCGAGATTGAGGAGATTTGCCTTCCACTGGCGTTCCAGTTTTCTGATGAAATCCATATCGGTGGGACTTAGGCGTTCATCAGCTGGTTTGCTATTTCGAAGATATATGTCCAGTGCCCTGCGTTCAAAAGACGCAAGGTTAAAAAAGTTGCTCCCCCCGAGGAAACGCACCTCAACCGTGGGCCCGAAGACCAGGCTGCTCTACGTGGTATAGCCTTCATCAAACAGGAATTAAACACTGTATGCTGGACAGATTCATTTGTTGAGGGCACTCCTGCTCACTTTTTTTTTCGGACCATAAACATGTGGGATTGATTTGAGAAAGTCGGTTCTGACTAGAGGAAAGCAGCCCATGCAGATGAAGAGGCGATGTTCTATACCGCGTCGGCCAGGTGAACAGGCCTGTTTCGTCTTCATGACTAAAGTGCGACAGGTTGGGGGATGAAGAAAATATCATATGTAACTTCACTCATTATAGACATCAAAAAGCTATCTGTCGCATCATTTCCAGTGACTGCATCTGGTCAACCACAGCAGGAAAACTGATGTATCGTCCAGTCGTAGAACCATACGCTTACTCGAGTTGGTCTTGCAGGGCTCGACCGAGGTCCAGGAAAATGCCGCAGACTGCGGTGGGGAAGAGTTCTTCTCGCACAATGCGGCAGAAAAACCGAATGACTGCTACGAGCTGAGTATATTGAGTGAGAAATACACATCGCAGAAATCGATTATTCCCCACTGTATGGAGCAATTGTTTTTCCGAGTCCAGTGGCAGTACTGTTTTTCAGAGGCTGTTCCGCATGAATGCAGAGACACAAATGATAAATACAAGGGATTACATGAGATGCCACTGCTTCAAAATTAGATGAAGCGAATGGGCTTTTTCCCAGACAGCGCGATTGGCAAAAAAGCAGCCAGGAAAACAGGGTTGACAAAGGAGACGTATCAACACGAGCACCCTGATTCGCTCCCGTTTTGACGATTTCTACCCAGGTCACTCGCCTACTTATCCGGTACGGGTCCGGAAACGTTCCCCCAAGAACTGACGTAGCTTAGTTTCGTTGGTTTTCTGAAGTGTTCTCCTGACCGGCTCAAGAAACGCATTTGCCAGTGTTCACCTCCCATTCTTGGATTTGCTCAGCGGTTTATTCGCGCGCCTTGTAGTGCCTGTCCACGGTCTTCCCTTACCATCGTTCCTGGAGACTGTTTTGTACGATACCATCTCTATGAATGCGTCACAAGCCCTTACCTTCTGGCGATTTGCTTCTGCCTGGGTTCGTAGATACTGAGCGAAGTGATCGACGTATACAGGGGACTCAATGTCTTTACCTGCAGGAACCCCTCCCCCTGTTGCTGTCGGCAAACCGTCGTTTCTTCCGTTTCCTCTTCCCACAGATGAGGCGCCGCCTCCAGTAGAAGACGCACACACCACTGCCGTGGCTGCCTTACAGCGGAATTCCTTCTCGATTTCCTCCACTGCTGCCGCGTACGAAACTGGCAAGCTTGTTACAGATCCCAGAAGACACTCGAGCATCGACGTGCGAGCTACAGCTTCCACGGTTTCTGCGACGGCACATTAGGGCAGAACGGAGAGCACTGCAGACATACTCATCTGTCTTAGCGTTGCGGCAAAGGACACCGCGTGGGGACGGATACAGAACGGCGTTTCCGTCCCTGAAACGTTCCATAAATCCACCGAGTGACAGCCTAAAACCAGCAGCTTCAAGTTATCCCGCTCCAGTGAGAGAGTACACCGTTGGAGAGACCTGCAACTCTTACTGGTTCCTGCTTCTCGCATTCGACAGACTGACAAAGAAGAGATGTCGTGAAATCGTAATTGCGCCGAGTTGAGGATGCTCGTACATGGTGGGGGGGAGTCAAGTGAGTATTTTCTCCGTCCAATTCCACTGCCTGCCTTTGGTCTGTAGCCATCATATCCAGAGTTTGTGATCGATCCAGGACAGGACTTCGCACCTCACCTCGTGAAACCTGTTCTGCGTTGCTCTCCGGCTCAAGGTCACCTCTGCCGAGAGTGAGGCCTGCTCCCCCGCTAGAGCCTTTCGCTGATCCAGTGCTAGTATTTACACTTGCTGAGACGGCAGCTGCTTTTCTTCTATTCTCTCCACTCGGTCCTCCTTGTTGCCCCTCCCGTGGATTTTTCCTATCATGAGGGTTCTCTCGACATTTCCCAGTGCTCCACGTCTCCTCAGCGCTTGGATGCCAGTGGTCCTGGAGAAGAGGAAGGCCCTGAAGAACCTGTTCTGCGCCTTCGTCCACGAAAGAAACTCGTGAAGGACGGAGACACTGCAGTCTCTGGCAGAGAACAAGAATGATTGACCCCGCAAGCGCGTAGCCTGCTCGAATCTCCTGAGCTATGCTGACACGAACTTCTCCCTCTGGCCGAGACACTGCACTGGCGAAAACCCCCTGTGAGAGGGCTTCGTGTTTCCCCGTTTGGCCGTTATTGGTTCTTTGAGTGATGCCGTGAGTTTTTACTGGCAGCGAAGAGGAAGCAGAGATGAACCTCTTATATTTCGGGTCGTCAAGTGCAGTACGTACGTGATACGTAAAGGAGAGTGCATTCCGTTCGTGGGGTTTCAGCAGATCTACGGATAGAAAACTGTGTGATGCGAGTGTCGCCCCCGTGTCGGGCCCTCCGCGATCTGTGCTCCGTGACCTGCCAAGAGAAGCAGAGCACGAGTGCTTCCTTCTTCCGTCTGTCGTGCATGCGGTCGGACAGCTTTCCTCCCCTACACCTTCCCCTGCAGCGGGCCAAGAGGCGGCCTGTCGGAGACAGTTGGGGCTTTTCTGTGCTCCCATTTTGTCTCCTGTCTCGTTCCACCCCTGCCCAAAGGGGTCTCCCGCGGTACCGGCACCCGCGCCGAGTTGGCTTCTTTCTAGTGTACGGACAGGCGAACCCGCGAGGCATTTCATGGACGGAGAGGCGTGACAGGAACCACTGAAAGGAGACTGAGCGAGGAACGAAGAGGCATCTGAGGGTGGCCCTTCGAAAAAAGTCAGGATAACGCCACACGGCCGGCCAAAGGTCCTCGATCCCGCTCCTCGTCGCTTTGAGGTGTAGCGAGAAGGGGAAGAAGAGCAGTCTCCTAGGTCTTGACGAGAAGCAAATATCCGCCTCGCAGCCTGCTCTGTTGAAAGAACGATACACTGAAAACAGCGCTGAATAGCCGCCTCGTATTGCTGGTGAAGGTGATGCAAAGCCGCGACTGCCGCACGCTTCGGAGCCCCGTGCTGGCGCCCAAGGCCTGAAGAATCCAGAAAGAGAGCGGAACGCCAATCAGAAAAAAGTTCTCGAAACGAAGGAAAAGTGCATCGGAGAAGAAGCGAGACATCGAGGGCGAAAAGACAGAGGAAGAGAACGACAAGGGACAGAGCAGGATGCGGAGAAGCGGGAAGCGAAGAGGAACAAAGGAAGAAAAGAGAAGGAACAGAAAAGACAGCAAAGGGACAAAAGGAAACAGGTGAGGGAAAGGAAAGACGAGAGGAAGTGGACGGAAAGACACAACAGATCCTCAATAGCCAAGAAACGACTTGTTGTGTGCTGCCATCCTCAGACTTCTTTCTCGTCTGTGCTCTCCGTTGTCGGTTCCAAGAGGACAAGCAGAGCCTCGCGTATCGCAGACAGCCCTTCTCATTCTCTCACAGTCATTCTTACTGATCCCGAATTTCGTGCGAAAACCGTCGATTTGAACGATTTGCAAAAGACACAGACACAAAGGCTGATATGTCCCGTTGTAGGAATCGTTCCTCACCGCCTCGCTGTCAGGCTCTTTCCTAGAATAGTTAGTCGCCATCTACATCAGATGGAACTGAGGGTTGTTTATATCGATCAGTTCTCGTCTACAAGATAACGGCATATCCAGTTACCTCTGGCTGATTCCGTTGTTTCTCCCTTTGCCTCGTCCTCTCACTCTGTCGCTGATGCTGACTCTGTCCCTCATCGTGCCTCCTCAGCCTTCCTGCTCAATTGATTCCTCTCTTGCATTGCTCTGTTCGCCTACCATAAAGTCGAGAAATTCGGTCTTCGAGGCCAGCAAAATGCTCTTCCATTTGTTTTCGTCCCTCCGCGGCTGTAGACTCCAGTCTCTCTTTCCACGACGCGACTCGCGCTTGCCAGTCGTCTCTTCGCTTTTCAATTTCCTCTGTCCACTCGCCTCGCTTTGAATTTGCCTCTTGTATTTCTTTCTCCGAAATCGAAGGGGGGGTCGAGCTAAAGAAATTCTGGATCTTCGTATGGACTTTTTGAAGGCTCGCGATCACAGACTGCTCAATAAACTGAACGGAAAAGAGACTAGACAGCAGCGAAAATGACAACCTTGAGCAGATGGTACACCAGCAAAGACCTAACAAAACTTTGGTGCGCCACTGCAACCACACGCTTCTCAGGAAACCGACAAGAGACAGACAAAGAAAATGGGAGTGGAACCTTCTCCTCGGACTCTGGCTTAAACCGTTCTGGTCTTCTTCGGATACACAGACGGGAATTCGATCTCCCTCTATATAGATATGCATGGTGCATGCAGTAGTCTCTCCCTTGTGTCCTGTGGAGTCGTTCCAGTTTTTGCGCCGCTGTAAGCAGCACACCTGCATCCACTCGAGTAGATGCCGAGTGCAACGGTTCCGTTGTGGTCGCGCGCCTGTCCGTTCTGCAGCTCGTCTCTACCTCAACTGATCTCGGCATGCGTTCTGTCCCGCCTCGTTTCTCCCGCCCTCCCCAGGGGTACCTGTATTTTCGCCTCTGCGGTTTTCCTCAGCTGGTCTTGCTCCTGAACGAACTGTTTCCTCCTGCGCTCTAACTGCTGGATCAAACACCCGCCGATCCTGCCGTCGGGCAGTCCATCGTCCGAGGCCCCGGGCGGATCACCTGACCCGCCGTCGCCGGCTTCCAAGTCCCCTCCAGAAGCAAGAGCAGTGGGGGAGGCCTCGATGTCTCCCTTTCCTTCCTTCCCTCGCGCAGAGAGAGACGAGAACAGCAGTCTGCCGTTGCGGGTCCCGGGGCTGCTGCTGGCGCGCCGCGCCGAAACAGAAGACGAGAGAGGTTTAGACGGAGAAACAGGCGAAGGAGAAGACGCAACTGCCGTCGCAGAACCTCCCACGTGGGTCAGGAGCGATTCCAGCCGCAGCTGCTGAAACTGCGTCTGTTCCGCACCCATGTCTTGCAACAGAAGCTCCAGCTCCTCCTGTGGGCGGCACGAAACGGAGACGCACAACGCGACGCAACCGGGGCTAAAAACTCGAGTGGTAACGTTTTTTGTGCGGCCCTGCAACCAAACCAACAGTACAGAAGCGTCTTCCTTCTCGCGAAGGAGTGGCCGGGAAGAAGGCATCTGTTTAGAGTTTTTTCTAGAGGGTGCGAAAGTGTGGTTCTATGTCGCCGTGGTTCTCCTCGAGAACAACTCCAAGACCGAGAGTTCTTGTCTCCCGCGTTCGATTCGCCAACCTGCCACACGTGAGGCCCCAGCCTGGTGACCCTCTCGACTGCCCTCCCCATCACATAGAACTAGCGCTCACGTTTAGTCTCCTCTCTCGCTTTGTCCTTTGTCTACACCGTCATGCCATTCCTTTCGCTTTCTTCTGCCTCGTCTCCGCCTCCCCTTCTCTCCTCTTCTCGCTCTGCCTTTTGAGGTCTTCCCGCCTACCTCAGTTTGGGCGAGGAGATGTTGCTGACGCCCCACAGCACTCGCCACGCCTTGAAGGAAGCGTTCGAGGCGGGCGACGTGAGCCGCCAGCTGCTGCTGGCGGTGTTTGTAGACAAACGAGAAGGAGGCGACAGTGGCAGAAGTCGAATCAAATTCCGTCAACACGCGCTTCATTTCGCCCAGAGCCGTCGAATACGCTGCCTACACGGGGTGCGCCAACCAGAGAAAGGAAGAAACTCAACGAACCAGCACAGGGAGACTTAACGAGGAGGCGCCTGCAGAGAAGCCGGCAGTGTGCGATGGGGGTGAGGAACGACAGGGAAGGCCGTTTTTCTGCTCTTTGCAGACGGGTGAAGATCCCCAGGCAGTTTATGGAAGGCAACTGGATTTGCCGAAAAAACCTGCCTGTCTCGGAAAGCCACGAACCGACAGACAAGCAGCAAATCTAAAAAAGGAAAATAAGAACAGAGGGGATTCGTTCTCAAGAAGATATCCGGGCGACAACCAGAACGCATAGACAGGAGATCTACGCATGTCAACAGAGAAACACCCGGGCTTCTTTTCGTTTTTCTCATCTCTTGTTCACGCCGTTCATCACCGAGACAAGAACCGGATTAAAGCCTCTAAACGCGTGCGTGTATCTGTGTGTGATGTGACTACAAGGAAACGTTTCTGACATCCACGAATACTTGTACACATTACTTAGCCACCTCTTCCACTCTCTCTCTACACCTTTCTGTCTCCTTTCCTCCCTGTACCCCTCGATCTACGACATCAGCACACACATCTATACCTGTATATATTTGACGCGAAGGCATCAGCAGGAACATACTCTCTCTATAGGCTTACACTCTTTTTTCTTTGTACTGAGATACTTTTTTGAATATACACACATATATTCATACACAGACGTAAGACAGATTTACGTGGTACCTCGCCGAGTGCAGTTGCAGTTGTTTCCAGTTCATCAAGTGCGCGGGCGACGAAATCGAAGGAGGCAGCCCTCAACCGCGTCAGCCCGTCTTTCCAAGATTCTCTGAGGAGAATTTCAACTGGGTTGCCGGTTTCTTCATCTCTTCCTTCCGCCTCTTCCTGGGTAGCCGACCCGGGACTGCCGGAAGCCCCGTCTTCGGTGAGGGGAGCATTTCTGCTTGCCGAAGCGGCGCGACCGTTGGAGACACTTCGATGAGAAGCAGACAAGGCTGTGAGAGAGCGAGGAAGAAGGAGCGAAGCCGACGAAGGGGAAGAACTCATCTTTTTCTTGTCGTTCGGGAGGTCCCGGGCAGGAGCTGCAGGAGGCGACACAGGGAGGGCGCATGCGTCTCCAGAAGAAGGGAGAACGAGGGCACCGAGCATCGCCTCGAAGGTCTTCAGCTGGCGATACGTTTGACCCCGCGAATCTGTCCTGGGCACAGCGTCGAGAGAGAGAGAGAAAGACAGAGAGAAAGGCAGAGAAGAAGAAGGCGGGAAGAGGCAGTGACGCGCAAAAGGCCACTCTTTTTGAGACAGCGTATGAGAGGCAGAGGAGAAAACCAAAGAAATTTCGAAACAAAACAGAAGCGTTTGGTAACAGAAGAAGAAGACGGCGTGAGACTCGAGAGGAGGGACAAAGCGACTGCAAAGGGAAAGAGACGGGCAGAGAGGAAGGGAAAGCGAGAGACGACCAGCAAGGACGAGGCCAGGCATATGCAGCAGAAGAGCAGACTCCGGGAATGGGGCGACAGATAAGAAAACCATAGAAACGCACAGAGGTTCCCCTGGCACACCAGCGAGGGACAGATGAAAAACCCAACATTAAGCAGAGCCCCTTTGTTCCCTACCACCATATGTCTTTATCGAGATCGATCTCGTCGTCGCACACGTCGCGCTTTCCGTTCTTGTCTTTTTTTCTGACATCTTCTCGGTCGCCCTTCGAGCCTCCGTGCGAACTGCCCTTGCTGCCAGTCGCCGTCTCTCCCTCTTTACTCGAGCCTCCGGTTCCTGGTCTCCGATCACTGCTTCCCGCATGCGCGCTAGAGCTGTTTGGCTTTCTTCCGCTGCCATTCTCGTTTCGTTTCTCGCCCCCTTTGAGGTTTTTACTCGCCCCTGAGTTCGCGTGGCTCCGCATTCGCGCTGGACTTGCCCGAGCTGTAGGAGACGAAGGCCCGCGAGAGAGCGACGCATCCTCAGGGTGCGTCTCCTCTCTCTCGCGTGCCCGCCTGCCATGGGAAGAAGGTTCCGTGTCTCCGGATTCTTGCCTTCGTTTTTCCTCGGCCAAGGCTCTGGGGGGCGGTAACGAAGGTCCGTCGGCGTCTCGCGCGTCTGTGAGACGCGATCCCGAAGGCCCGTCACTTCCGTTTGTCTCCGTCCTCCCTCGCTCCTCGACGAGAGCCGAATACTTCTTCTGCTGCTCTTCAGAGAGCGGGGCCAGGTTCCACAGGTGTAGAAACTTGGCCAGCTCACTTCGCCGTCTTTCGTGAGTTTGCGGGAGAAAACTTTGCCCCAGAGTGCCGATGCGCTTCACCCCCGCGCGAACCAGGCCGTCGAGACCCCTCAGTGCCTCCTCCGCCTTCTTCTTTAGCGCATCCAACTCGCCGAGAGTTGCCGCTGTCTTCATCTCTCTAGAAAACACAAGAATCCACACACGGACACAGTTGCGGTACATACACGTCCCTGTTCATTCATGTTTACCTTCCAGCTGCCTTCTTTCGAGCAGTCGAGTTTCGACCGAGTCGAAGGCCCCGTCGGTCCAAAACAAAAGCCGAGATCACCAATTTGCAGTCGAAACGTGCAGACACGCCTACCGAACTATCGACATCTAACTGCTTCTATCCAGCTTTTTGAATCCGTCTCTTACAGTTATCTCTGTCGCCGATATACATATGTGTATGTATGTATGTATGTATGTATGTATGTATGTATGTATGTATGTATGTATGTATGTATGTAGTTTTGGAGAGGTTTGGAGTCTTCAAGAGACAGCGTGACAGTATGTAGGAAGGCGAGCGTTTGTCGCGTGCTCGACTCTGACTCTTGGCACCTCCTTCTGCAAATTTTTTTCGCGTTGTCCGTCTTTCGAGGTCTTTCTCTCTGGACCGGGAGATACACAGCGGTGTGTCTCCCTTTTCTCTTACTCTCGGAGCGCGAGAATGCCGGCTGCTTGCTGGCGATTTGCGTCGACAAACGCCTTGGAGGCATCCATGGCGAGGCGCCGCTGGCTGCTGTTTAGGAGGTGATGAGATTCGCGGAAGGCGGCGAGAAAAGACCCAACTTGAGAGAGAAACACCAGGAGGCGGAGACACACATGATGCTCTGCTCGTTGTCTCTCCTGCGAAAACGAAAGACCCAGAAATCACAGAAACAACAGGAAGAACGGTAGAGGAAAACGAGGTCGACAGCGAGAGTCAACCTGGACCCGGGACCGCACCTTTCCTGCCTGCCGCGGTTTTCTGCGCTCAGTGTGCCTTCCGTGTCCGGTGGAGTCTCGCTGTAACGCGTACTTCCATTCGCGATGCGAGGACGTCCAAGTCCATCTGCAACTCTTCCAAGTGTTGCTCTTGAAGAGGCCGGAGAAGCTGCGCTGCAACCGCCCGGGCTGTATCGCACGCTCCCCAGAGGATGCGGGCGTTGAAGTGCTCAACCCTGTCTGAGCATGTGTCTAAAGAGGCAAACGCACGCAAAACCTGCGAACGATCTCTGCAGGTTCTCTGCAGGTCCAGAATCGAAGCTTAGCCTCTGCGTGATGCAGTGATTCTTTTGAGACAAGCGAGCCTTTAAACGAGTGCGCATTTGGCGCAGACGTTTATCACTTCCTCAACTGCTCAGGCTTCATTTGCTCTTTCTGGCAGGGGCGCCCGCCGGCCGCCGCTTCCGCACGCGCTGGTGGCGAAGGCAAAGACAGGGAAAAAGTGAGGACGACAAAAGGCAGCCTTTGTGTGCGATCGAACTCACGAATCAACGCTTCACTTCTCCGCCTCTGAATCTCCTTCAGATCGATAAAGTCGCCGACAAGATTTCGCATCCAGGCCTCGCCGACCTCGCGAATCCGTCCGAGGCGCCCCATCCAGCGGTTCACCTTCTCAGGCGTCATGGAGGCGGGGAGACACTCCAGAGCTTCGTGGATCTGGGGAAAAGACAAAAGCAGGTCAGACAGAGGCTCTTCAAAAGAGCGCGAAGCGAAAACAGCGAAAAGCGAGAGAGGACTAGCTAACAGACTCGAGACTGTGCGTTGGCCAAAAACGGTGAGTGAAGGCGTGTGGAAGAGTCGGCGCAGCACCTGTTGTGGTGACGCTCAAGCGAAAAACAGCGTGAGAAAGATACGCGTAGCGAAAACCAAAGATGCGTTCTTTCCTTGTTTCGCCTACGTTTCTCTAGCCACGATTCTGCGAGCAGTGCCGGTTTGGAAAGAATGCGAACAGGAAGAGAGCAGCGCAACTGTCCGAGGCAAAACGATCAAGATCTCCACAGTGCGGCAGTGCGGAACGGGAAAACGCGCTTTGCCCCTGTGTCATTGCAGGACGAGAACGCCAGGCAGCCTGTCTGTTGTTGACGTGCCAAAGTGACAGTCGGTTCCTTCATTCTAACCACGTTTCCGTCCTTTCGATTTCCTCCGTCACCGTAACCGACTCACACTGAGCGCGTTGTCGTCCCATCAAGCGCTGTTTACGTCAATGCCCACAGTCGATCTTTCCTGCCTCATTGTGGAATGGCGAGGCGGAGGGTGTCCTTCCTGCTTTCGAAAGTTCACTTTTTATGCTTACCACGTCGTGTCGCTTGACCGAGAGCGACTGTTCCTTTTCTTGCATCTGCCTTTCCAGTGCTTGCTTCTCTGGAGGTGACGTGAAGTCGTCCCCTTTGCGGAGCGTTAGCACCGCTTCGCGAATTGCGTTGTGGTGACTGGCGACGAGACGCCGAGAAAGAAAGGAAGAAACACACGTGAGCTAAGCGAAAGTATCAAGCGGTACGAAGGCTCTTGGAGTCAAGAACGGCGCGACACCTATACGACTCCAAACGCATTCATACCTGCAAAGAATACATGCGTTTACGAGCGGCATCCCGTTTAGAGATACGTATATGCTGTACACAAGTAAAACAATCTATGTCGTGGAAACATACATAGATACACGAAGTACCCTACGCACAAATACACAGACAGACGTCAAACAGTGCATCCATTCGTGCTCGTGTGTAGATATAGATTCACGTGTGCATGTAAATAAGTTGTGCAGAAATAAAGAGTTAGCTGTCGACTGAGTCTTTCTGAGAAGCCTTTGCGTGATCACCGCCACTTTCTCCTGTCTCCCGCTGCGTTGTTGCCCTGCCCTCCTCTTGAACAATGGATTTAAGCTGAGGACTTCTCTCACTTGTGTATTTTCAACTCTTCTTCGCATTTTTTGTAGGCTGTTGCGTGTTGCTCCGTCCAGGCGTCAATCGCTACGACGAGGCGCTGAATGATTTGCGTCTGCGCCCGCTGGTGATGGAGAAGTTTGAGATTTTCGATTTTGCATTTCTCATCTACGATTCGCTCAATGTCGCCTCGTGTGTGGAAAGCAACATCCCGGAGGGCTCCGCACAGAGTCCGAATGTGCGCGTCCGCTGCGTTCTTCCGTTCTCTCTGAGAAGAAAAACGTGGCGAATGCAGAACGCGAGAGTTCATCTCTGCCGGTTCGTTCGTTTGCTTTCGCGGTTACATTCGTTGTTCCGTCTCTGGGTTGCTCCTCTCTCCCCTATGATTCGCTTGGGGTGTCTCCTCTACGGACTCTTTCGCCTCTTCGACTCCCATTTCCTTCTTTCGAGCCATGCTCGCGAGACTCCTTCACTCCCACCCTTCTGTGCCGAGCTTGCCTCGATCGCTTCCAAATCTGCAGCCAGCTGTGTGACCACCAGTCGCATCTCCTGAAGGAGTTGCTGCGCGTTCTTCAAGTTTGCGTCGACGACCTCTTTTGTCCAGAAGTCCTCTTTCTTCTTCCTTTCGCCCCGGGAGGCAGTGGCGCAAGCTTGTCCTCGTCCGCCTCCTCGTTCTTCCTCTTCTCCGTCTTTCCCCTTCTTCCTGGGCGTTTCTTGGTCTCCGTTCTCGCCCTCCGGTCCCGGTTCTTCTTCTCCGTCGTCCAGGAAGAAGAGCTGTGCAGCCGTCGCATCAGCCAGGCACTGGCGCTCTTCGTCTGCTGGCCTCTCCGCCTCTTCAGAAGTCGATGACGAAGCCGCGGAAGTCTTCTCTTCTTCGCCTGCTCGGCGCCCCTTTGGCAGCGCCGATCTTCCTCCTTTCCCGCTCAGTGGAGAGGCGCAGGCGCCAGAGCCCGACGCGCCGGGAGCGGCGCCTCCGTAGGAAGACGAGGCGTTTCCGGCTGCATGCGTGGGCGTTTTCGCGGGGCGATAAACCCCTTTTGTGCTTTGCGAGGCTGCAGCGGAAGAAGACAGGGCCTGGAGAGTCGTTCGCGCCTCCCGAGATGCCCCTGCCTTGTCCTTTTTCTTTACTCCTCCGGAGGAATCAGCAGATGTCTCCGGTGACTGGTCCTCGAGTCCCTTCTCTCCGGACCCCGCACGCATTGCGTCTTCTCTGAGCCGCTCCTGATAGGCACGGATCCGCTGGAGTTGTTTCTTCCTCCATCGCATCTGTTCTTCGAGTTTATCGTTCAAAGCGCCCTGCAGTGCTTTCAGCGTCGTCTCTCTCACTTTCAGTTCCTCCCGCGCCGCCAGACTTCGGGATTTGACTAGATCTTCAAAATGTTCTTCTTGTTCCAACCACTTTGCGTTTGCCTTTTCTAGCACCCTTTCTGCCTTCTCTCGCAGCCTCGACGTCAAACTCTCACAGAACGACAGAGGCTTTGATTCTCTCTCCGTCCGGCGATCTGCTGCTTGTTCCGCTTTGCCTCCGTCTCTCTGAATCTTTTCGTTCGAGCCGCCCTCATCGTGCGCCCCCACACTCAGCTGGTCCTTCGTTTTCTCCCCTTTCTCCCCTCCTGGAGCTGCGACTTCAGCTGTCAGTACAGAGGAAGACTTTTCCCGATCGGCTTCTCCATTAGGCCCAGCTTCTCCCGGTTCTGTGACGCTGGCAGCTTCCAAAGACAGCTTGCCGCCTTTCGTAGAAACAAAAGGTGGCTTTCGGAGATTGCTGCTCTCCGAACTCGAGACAGATTCACTCTCTTCGACAGGCGACGACAGAGGCTTCGTCGCCTGAGTTGAAGAGACGCCCGACGTACGCCGCTTCGGACTCACATGAGGTCGCGTTGTGGCCTGCCGAGACCGCATGATTTCGATCAAGACCGGAAAAAAGAAGAGAGGAGAGCATGTGCAGAAGAAAGCACTGCGTCTACGGTGATTGTTTCCGTGCTTTCTCTACGGAACAGCTGCTTCGTTTTCCCTCATAGTGGCGTTTTCCGTTTTCTCGTGGCCACTCCGAGGTGACTGTTTTTCGATGCCGCCTGTTTCTGCATGCCTTCCTTTCTGTCACACTTGCGTGTGGATAGAGCTGCGCGCGCCGTCAAGAACTAACTCGTCGCGTTCCTCTCGGAGGGAGGGGGGGAAACGGAGAGTTTAAAGCTTACAGTGGGGTATCAAGATCCTTCCTAAAGCCTCTACCGGAAAGCAAAAGGCCGTTTTCACGGTAAGCGTAGGGGGAAAAGCATGTGGACAGAGCGCCGACTGTTAGTTTATCCGCTCAGGATTTCGCTCCAGATACACCGTGGTGGCTACGGATGCATTCGCACTCCCCGACGCTGTGCGCATACCAATTACTCTGCCCTATCGATATCTGTAGTCAAATGTGCGGTGTTGGATCTACTCTACCTCTACAAATGCGAGCATCTGAAGCAAGCTTCGTGATTTCGTTTTTTTGGAGTGGGTTGGGCACGGTCGCACAACAGGACTACCCTCGGAGGGCCCCGGCTTCCGATAGGTAGCCGCTTGGTCACACGCTGAGAGAAAAAGTCCACAGGAGACCAGAAGCTAAGAAGAAACAGAAACAAATGAAGATGAAGAGAAAGCGGGGGCACAGTTGAGCTCAAGTAGCGGGACGAATGGAGAAAAGCCGGCCCCTCCGGTGGCGAAAGGTACAATGAAGGCATTTGGGAAGAAAGCCACGGGCTGGAAGTTCGTCCGAGGATCCAGAGAGCAGGTCTGTCGAGGACTGAGGAGGCAAAGATGAGCTCGTTAAGCTGTCCAAACACAGCCCAAGGGGTCAAAAATTGAGAAAAACGCGCCAGGGGGGGCGACAGCGCGTTCTCCGCGATTGCTGATACTACGATTTTTCGTGCGCAGTTTGACCCTGTGCACACAAAGCCACCTGTTTTGGGTTCAAGAGCCCACAAGTCACAGCAGGGCGCTGTTATGACCCAAATATCGTGCGATCTTCTATCAGAGTCGAAGGCCATGCACACGTCGTCGTTTTCAGGTTGAACTCAACCGCTCGTTCGTAAGCATGCACGCGAAGTGACCCACCGTGTCTTGTAATTTTCTCAGAAGGTAAGTTGCCGGTCGAAGCGTCGAACCACTGAACAGAAACGTGGCAAGCGAGCTACGACCAGCGTCTTTTTCCCTTGTGTTCAACGAGAGTCTCGCGGAGAACTGCAGTGGGCCTGAGGTTTTCCTTCCTTTTAGTGGTTACGCCAACAGGTGCTGGGTGTGACCAGGCAGAGCGCTTGGTTAGGCGTGGTGACGAAACCGGAAGAGAAGCAGGCAACCTTCCTCCGACTTTTGCCGCACGACGCCCTTTAGCTGTTTGTTACAGTCCCGCTGGCTTATGAATTCCCCCCTCCACAACGAAATCCTTCCCCTAAAGAAGGAATTTCCGCTGTGGTTCCCATCTTCGCACTGTTTTCGCGGGGCGGCTACCGCTACCCCCGCCGTGGAAGGCGATGTGAGCCGACCGGTCGAGTGTGGCAGCTCCACGGACCCGGCGAGAGTTCTCGACGATTGTATCAGCATATTCTTGGCACATCTCAGGCGCAAAGGACCTCCCGGGTATCGCTGCATTCTGTTCAAAACAGAAAAGCGCTCTCGAACCCGCCAGGACGGACTCGATAGCGTTGTTTAGTCCACTGTAAGAGGTTTGAAAGGAAGTACGATATGCATCAGCGCTGTTCTTCGCACTCCAAGGGAATATCTCCAGGCAAATTGCCGCCGGAAGAGATTCCGTTTGGCACAGGGAAAACTCGACTATGTCGCCCATGTTCAGCGCTTCCTGTACGCTCCACTAAAGCCGATAGAACAGTCAACCTCATGCAGTTTTGTGCTATCATGTGGAAATTGAGGACACACTTTACAGAGAACACAACAAAACATCCCTGTCTCCTTTTAATGTTGGGAGGATACCGCCAAAGCTTCTCCCGCGGTAACGCCCCTCCGGGTGGCGCTAAACACAGAGGTTTGCCTGACACAGCACTCTTTTCCGGTAGCAGGAACGAAACACGTTGACCGTCAGTAAATGAGATTAAGGTGGGATGGGGAGACCACCTCAGCCACGATTGACAGCGAGGTACAGAAACTCTCCACAGACGGCTGATCCAGCATGAAGATTTATCTCAGCACTTTCTTTGCGCGTCAATCTTAAGGGAAGCCGTGGCCGTTGCAGCCAAGCAGAAAGGCTAATCTCCGTCGATGCCTTCTCTCATGGCCTGCCTTCGATAAAAGTGTTCAGCCAGACAAGTTCAGTGGAGTGAGCTTGGATTGTCACAGCAACAATCAGAGGTCCCAGCGCCGGGACAAACTTGCAAAAACAAGGGGAAGGCAAGGACATGGAATGGGGAGCGACGGAATGCCTTTTTGCGTAGGGGAAAAACGATTCAAGAGGCAGGATCTTTTCTCTTCACACATCGGTCACAGATACAGGAAAACGGCTTCCGCCCGGCTAGAAAGACCATGTCGCGTGCCCAAACAGGAAGCGAGATTGTCGTGGGGCTGGTGCTTGCTACAGATCGAAGTTCACCCCAGAACAACATGCTTTCGCAGCTGTAGCCTAAGAAGCTAAAAAACCCGTCTCTCTGGGTTGTCTACGAGCTACTCACGAACCCGGAATGTGGACAGCAGCGGGAGAGAGAAAGGGAGACTAGCATTGGCATACCCGTCACAATCCTATTTTTTGCAGCTGCCGCGCTGGATGCCTGCCTAGATTTCCGTTTGCGTCGCCACACTGCAGGGGAAATTGGGTTTTCCCGTGGCACAATTCAAGTAAAAGTTGAAACAACACCCCGTTTTCAACTCGGAGTCACCTAAGGACACCTGCGGTTCCTGACGTCAGTTTGCCTCTGCTCTAACTCTGGAACCTTCGAAGACAGACTTGTGCAGTTCCTTGGATATCTGCGCAACTGCCTTCTGGGTGGATCCTGTGATTAGTGAGAAACGTATAAGTCCTGTTCTACTTCACGAGGAAATGGCTTCAAGGGATGGATTCTGGAAGTCTCAAACTGACGAAAACTCCCTCAGAGACACGCTCATGATAAGGATTCAACAGGAAAATACACGTGTTCTGCGTACTTTCCACTACGTGACAGCAGAGTGACTCCGGGTGACCGGCGCTGTTGTCGGCGTGAGCACTACTGCAAAAGCGAACAGATCTGACTTCCTAACAACTGTCTAGAAGAGGGGAAGTAGAAAGAAAAACGCCCACGGCGTCTGGCCTGAGGACGCTTGCCATGCCGCTCTTTTTGCAAAGCCAAGGGTGTGTGAGGCAGCATTTGAGAAGCGGGGACAAACGACCGGGCACGCGTGGCCTATTCAACTGCAACTCTCTCTTCCGTGCACCACGACCTTCGACATCTCCATGAAAAAACGGTTATGCTTCTGAACTGCCAGAGGAGTACGTTAAGGATGCGATACGAAAATCCTCTCTCGTGGGCAGATGTAGTACTTGGACGAGACGCAAAAAGCGCCGATTATCTCTATGGCGTACGCCGGCGGAGGCGGCCAGAACCGGTTCACGGAGCACTGGACGTCAGTTCTGTGAAATTCCTGATGCTCCAGTTGGCACTTTCCTTTCCTCTGTTTCAAAGCGGAAACAAGAAAAACACACAGAAAGAAAGTGGTCCTGTACCGCTCACGATGCGTTTGTGAATTCCTGGGCGCTGGGCGGTTCCTGCTTGGGAGCCCAACGGTTCGGCCGCGCAAAGCAGCCTCGATGTCGAACTTGTGGAGAGCATTGAGTCAGGACAGAGGCACCTCACGGGACCGCGATTCAGTTAGAACCCCTGCCCCGAAACACACTTTTTCCAGGTGGGTTTGCCAAATCGTGGCCCGGAACTGTTTCGTCGCCTCAAACTCGCAGTGTCTACTTGGTTTCGAGGGTTTGAATGATGCAGCTGTCAGAAAGAAAGCGGGGGTGGAACGGCCTGTTCACACGAGCCAGCCGACAAAAGCCGTAAATCGAATGTGCATTTTTCCGATTGGACACGTTTAAAGGACACTCGAGCAAGCTTTTTTTCAGAGGAGGGTCTTTTCTCTGCACCAGCAGGGCCTGGATTTTTGCCGCGCGTTGGTGTAGCTCTTTCGCGCGATTCTTTTCTCTCGTTTCTTTGCCCGGCCGAAAAACGCTGTCAAGACTCGAGTGATAAGCGTCTAAGCGGACGACGGTCGAAAGTCCCTTCTCGTTTTTCGCCCCCTTTCACCACTTCGAGCTGGTCACGCCACTCTCAGTCAGCGCTCCGTTTTGCGAAGTGACCATTTTCCTGCCTTTCTCTTCGGCCTTCAGATGGCCGTCCTTCTAGTGCTCTTGCGACGAAACATTTCGCCAGAGAGTTCGGCGCGCTGGCGCCAGCGTTGCAGTTCGGTTTCCTTGCGCGTTTGACTCCGTGTGTTCCTTCCTTCCCAGTCTGCTGTTCCTCGTATTCCGTCACCGTCCAAGACATTTCCCGTTTTCCTTCATACCCTCTTTTCTTCTGAACGGCGCTCGTCTCTTTCAGCCACCTTGCAAAGCGGCAAGTCCGTCCCTCCACGGGCCACGCTTGCCGACTTCTCTCGACGCGGTGTGAAGAAGAGTTTGTTATTACCTTCGCTCATGTCGCCGGGTGTACGTACTCCCGGAAGACCTAAACCTACGCCTACCTGAAGTCTGGAATTTTGCATATTGCCTCGAGCCGGTCCCTACGTGCTGGCGAATTTCCGCTTCTGTTCCTCTGACGAACCGTCTCGCTGTCCAAGATTCCACGCTCTCGGGTTCTTGCCTGGAGATGTGTGATTTTCTGCGGCTCCTGAGCGCCCACTCCGTCCGTTCTTCAGTCTCCGTTGTCTCGGCATTTTCCGTTTGCCTTTCTTCCTGTTCGTTCTGCCGCCTCTCTTGCGTCTCGTCTTCGTCTCGGCGTTCCTGCGCCGAGTCCCCCACTCCCTTCTCTTCAGACGGAATGCGATGCCATTTCTGAAGCGACGCGCCAATCCGTCGAGCCGACGGCGCAGCCCCGTTTCTCCAGTGTCTTCGCTCTCGGGAATCACGGATTTCAGAGAGACCACGCAAGAAGGAGACGATCCGCGCCACTCGTCCGAAGGTTTCTCGGGTTCGTTGGCCAGAACACAAACCAAAGAAACCCGCGAAACGCAGACACGAAATGCAATTCGGCAGCGCTCAACTGCGCCTACGGCGGATGGGAATCAGATAGATGCTCAAGCGTCTCTTAGTGTGGTAAGCGTGAGGCTCCCGTCTCACCGCACCGCGAGTGAAGACCACCACAAAAAAACGGCCCACTGCATGCACACTTGACATGCACACTTGACGCCTTCACCTCTGCATTTATGTCACTTCCCCTCTTTCTGTACCTGTAGGCATTTACCGTCTGCCTTTCCAGGACTACCCATGTGCCTCTATGTATCGCTTCATAGCCTATACTATCGGTCTAGGCATGGTGGCGTGTGTGAAGAGTATCTACGTCACGGTCTTGAGGCTGTATGCGTGCGACGCTGTCGATTTAATCCTCTGCCTTCCAGAGCTGACACGTGCGTTTTTTAGCCGCGCATGCCGTTTCCCGGAAGAACCACTTACGCATCCGCTTCGGTCCGCGCGTTGGCGTTTTGTGCTGTTTCTGTCTACAGCTCTTGTCACTGACGAGTTACGTTGTTCCGCCCTCCTTGACGCCGGATGCCCTTTCAGCCGCCCTGACCGTCGCACTAAAAAGTTCTCCGACGCTGATTCTTCGCGGGCTGCTTGAGAAGCGCCTGTTTCCTTCAGCTGCGGGGGTTGGGGCGAAGCTGCTTTCTCTGCTTCTCCTAGAGCGTTTCTTCCTTCTCTCTGCGCCGTACCGTGCGGCGGTCGCTGCCTCCTCTCTGTTTTCGTCTTCGCCGCTGGGGAAGGTTTGTTCGATTCTCTCCGATCTCTCTCTACTCTGTCTCTTTTCCTCTCCGGAGGAGAGCGACGCGCAAGCCTCGGCTCCGTGGCTGTTCCACGTCCCCCCGTCCCCAGCGCCCAGTGCAAAGAAGGGCGGGAAGCCGACCAAAAGGAAGAGCGGCGCAGAATCCCGTCTCTCCTCGCAAGTCGCGAAGGCGCAGCGGCGGGCGCTCCGCTTCTTCCCCCGGGACGCACTGCCTGCACACCTGCGGCTCTGTGGCCAGGCGGCCGCGAGGTGTCTCTTTGCAGGTGTCTCCGTGTCGGGCGCTGACCCGCCGCAGGTCGTGAAGAAGTTCCGGTCTGCCGTTTCTCACGTGCGCTCCGTCGGTTTGAGTTTCGTCAAATTCGCTTCCCCCCGCGCGTCGTCGTCCCCTCTTTTCTCGCCCTCGGCCCTTCTCGCGCCTGTCCCCTTCACCCTCGAGGAACTCCGGGAGGCAGTCTCCATCGACGAGCCGCTCCTGGCCGCGACGCTCCTTCTCCAGCAAGTCGACCAGGGCTGGCTTGAGCCGCTGTCGGACTTGGCGTCTCTCGGCGAGCAGAGCCTCCCTTCCGCCGAGAGAGCGCTCCTCGCCGCAGACCGGGACACCCTAGGAGGCGCAGGGCGGAGCGAAGACGGCCGCGGGGACCAGCCGGTGACCGTCGAGAGCTCGATTGGGCGAGAGAGGGAAGACGACTATGGGGAGGACGGCTGCCGCGTGGACACGACGAACTTCCTGCCTTCCGATTTAGACGACTTCTTCGCTAACAGAGATCCATCTTTCAGTTCCGTCGACGTCTCGCCACTCTCCACATCGCTCGCCCCCAGCTCTCCTGTCGCCTTTCCCGCGCCCCAGGAGCAGCGAAAAAGCCGCCAGGCCGATACGCCTTCGACGCGACTGCTGCAAGCGTCCCCCTCAGCTGGCCCTGAGGCCGCGCCTGCGAGCGTTTTGGTTTTCGAGGGAGACGCCGACCGCCTGAGCTCGGGGAGTCTCTCTTTGTCGCACGTTTCCTCGGTCTCGTCGTCCTGTTCGCGCGCTCGCCACGGCCTCGAGAGCGGAGAAACGCCTGCGCAAGCTCTGGGCGTCGCCGACGACGCCCGAGACGCATGCGGCCGTGCAGCATGGGTGCCTGTTCACGTCCCCCTGACCGCTGCAGCTAGCCAGAGACCCGAGAGTGGGAGTGAACCTGCGTCGACGCTTCTGTGTTTGTCGACTGCGGGACTGGAGGGCGGAGAAACCCGCAGGGATCCAGGAGCCGGAGACAGGAAAGGCGGAGACCCAGAGCCGGTCGAAGCCGAGTCGCTCGCTACCTTCGTCGGCGGCCCCGGGCGAGGCGCCCACGCAGACTACTCGCAGGAGTCTACCCTCTCGGCGGCGCCGGACTTCCGCACTGACGAGACGATGGGCGTCTTCAAAAAACACTCGAAGAAGACTCCGCCGGCGGCCAAGAGCGCCGCGACTCCGCCCCAGCCCGCGCGGCCCCGGCAGTCTCCAGGAGCCCCGGGCACTCGTGCCTCCACGCGCGCGGCCGATGCGGGAAGCGATTGCAGCGACGACAAGAAGACGCTCGAAGAGGTGCTCAGCGGTGAGAGAAAAGGGGATTTCTCGCGTGGGGTTTGTCTCGCCGTGGCGCTCTCGCGTTTCCCGCGTCACCCCTCGCCTCGTGTCGGAGGGCTGCGCAGAAGATCCGTCGAGTTTTTTTGAGCACGCAAGAGGGAATTTCCCCTCTTTGCGCAATTCCTCGCAGTTCCTGCGCCTGTCTCTGGGCCACTGCAGCGGGGAAGGACGGAAGATGCGCCGCTGTGCGTGTGCGGTTTTTTGGCTGCGCTTCGGAGGCGTGAAACCAAGAGGGGGCGTCGTTTGACCTGGACGCCTTCCTCGCGGTTTTGCGGCGATTCGATCTTTCGTTCTCGCTGGAAGTGGAAGGAAAACACGTAGCGGGAAGGACTCCGGCCGAAAGTGCTACGTTTTGTGTTTGGACTGAAGCAGCCGCCGTTTGGTCTTTTCAGAGACGCCCGGGGAAGAGCATGGGAGCCGTGCAGAGAGGCCACGCGCGCATGCACGCGTACACCGGATGTGTATGTGTCCCTTTTGTCTCCTGTCTCCTTTTCTGTGGCGGCTTCAGGGGCCCTCTCGGCGGCCGAGTTCCTCCAGGAAATGGTGCGGCAAGAAGACGCCCAGCTGGAGACCTCAGACTTTGGCACGGCAGCTGAGCGCGCTCTCGACGAGTGCACGTCGATGCTTGCAGGGTGCGCCTCAGTATGCGGGAAGAAACAGGCTCGGCTGCAGGAAGAAGCGGCGAAGGCGGTCGACGACGGAAGAATGGACGACTTTGCTACCATCAGCAAGGTAAACGTACCGTCTTTTCGAGGCAGACTTGTACAGCTGTATCTCGGGTGCCTTCCCCCCCACATTTCTCTGTTTATCGTTGCAACTGTGCATGCATGCGTGGATACGTAGAATGTGTTCACCCGCACGCACACATTTATACACACACACATTTATACACATCTCTCTCTCTCTCTCTATATATATATATGTATATATATGTATGTATATATCGCCGTGCGTGGTGTAGTTGCATCTGAAGCGCGGGGCCTGCGACTTTGGGCTGCGTGTCCTGTTTGGTTTTTTCCCGTTTTCTCGGGTGGCGTAGGTCATGGACCAGTTGAGCTTTGCGCTGGAGGCGTACGAGGGCGGGAAGCGTCGGCTCGAGCTTTGGCGGCGCGAGTCTGACGAGCTTCAGCAGGTGGAGAGAGAAGCAAAGAGTTCGAAAGACCCTTTGGATCCCGCCCCGACGGAGTCTCCCGTCGCGGCTGTAGGCCGCACGGACTCTCCCGACTCGTCTGTCGCCTTCCCCTCGCAGTCCCCCTGGGACGTCGCCTCGCCGGCGATTTCTCGGTCGGAGCCGCGTTCGGCGTTTTCGATGCCTGTGGGAGACGACGCGGAGTCGGGAGGCGAGGAAGAAGAAGCGGTCTTGAAGCCCGCGAAGCCGGCGCCATCGCGCCCTGCGCCTGCCTACGCGCCTCTCGAGTTGGTGCAGGACAACTGTTGGAGGAAAACCGAGAAAGAGAGCGAGAGGCAGAGCGAACCTGCTGGGCTCTCTGCGTCGTCGGGCGTCGGCGAGAAGGAGCAAAAGGAAGACGCCCGACGCGGCGAAGCCAAGAGCGCGGCAGAAGGCCCGCTGGCTGCGGCCTTCGACAGAGCAGCCACAAGTCTTGCGCGAGACGAGACGGGGAAGAAGGAGAAGAAGGAAAAGAAGAAAGAGAAGCCAGTTGAGAAGAAGCCTTCCAGGTCAAGGGACGGGGAGAAGAGCGACGACGCCGCGTCCGTAGGGAGCGGGACGCAGCGGAGACGGAAGAAAGAAGGACGAGAAGAGGGAAGGCGGAGACAGGAGACGAGCGAGAGCGTTCCTGCGTCGTCGGCTGCGAAGACCGAAGCTGAGACACGCAAGGCGGCCGCGCCTGCGGCTGCAGCTCCACATGTGTCTCCGGCGTCTCTGCCTTCCGTAGCGTCCTTTGCGCAGATCCCCGTGGGTTGGCCGGAGACGACGACTGACACTGGAGACGCGGAAGCGGATTTCGCGGCGCTTCCGGGAGACCCTGACGAGTCCGAAGCGTTCCTGACGCCGTTTCAACGCACGAGAAGTTTCTTCGAAAAACAGGCGAAGAAAAACGCGCGAGCAGAGGCGTCGCGCCCGCCCTTCAACTCGGGCCGCCTCTCGGGGGAGGCGAAGCAACGCCCCGGAAAAGAGACACTGTCTGAAAGAAAGCAAGAGCCGTTCGAATGGAATGCCGAGGGTACGCGACTGGGAGGGCGAGAGGAACGCGGGTGGGAGACGATACAGGGAAGAAGAGTCACAAGAGGAAGAGCTGGAAAGGAAACGCCGAATGCGGGGGGTAACTTTGTCGGCCCACCTTCTCAGCGTCTTGGCGTCGGTTTTGCGGCCGGAAGCGCGTTGTCTGGTGCATACAGCGGTGTCTGTGCGTCGCGTTTTCTCCCTTCTGTCCTCTCAACGGTAAAGAGTCTCTCGTGTCGTCTCTGTGTTTGAGGAGAGACGGAAAAACGGCGCAGTGGTCTCTTCCATCTTTCTCCTGCATTGGGGCCGTTCTGCGTGGTGTCCGTTCTGCTGCGTGGTGCGCAGGATTCGGCTTCGAATCGTTCGAAGACGACAACTCTCTGTGGGAGGAGCGCGTCGGCGCAGGACGCGGCGAATCCGCGCCTCTGTTGAGCACTTGGAACGCGTCTTCACTCTTCACAGTTCAAGAGGAAGACCGATCGGAAGTCGAGGGCGAAGACGCCCGATCAGCCGTCGCCTCGGCGGAGCCGCAGACTGCGCCTCCGCTCCCGGCACCTCGCGAGAAGAAAGGCAAGAGGGACGAGACGGAGAAGGAGCGCAGAAGGCGCGGCGAGTCTGGCGGCGGGGAAATGCCCAGTCGAAGGGAGAAAAGCCGACGGAATGGAGAGGCAGACTCGTTCTTTTCTGCGGCTGGCGCTCCGGATGCCCCGAAAGAGAAGCGGAGGCGCGACCGAGGCGGCAGAGAGGCGACGCCTTCGCCCTTCGACTCCGCGCAGGCCGCGGGCCCTCGCGGCGAGGATCTCCTTGTGGGCTCTGGGGGAGACGCAGTGCGGAGAGAGGAGACCGGAGACGCAAGCGACGGGAGCGCAGAAGGCTTCGACTGGATCCGTGCGGCGTCGTATCCGGTGCTGCCTTCGCAGCCGTCGAGTCCGTGCCAAGTGGGGCAAGGGAGAAACGCGATGGAGGGAAGGAGTCGAGGCGGAGAGCGCGAGCATCAGGCTGCGTCGTCGATCACGACTCTCGACGAGAGAAGGCGTTCTTCGTCAGGTTCTTCCCCGTCTTCGCGCGGCCGCCGTCGGAGGCAGGTTTTGCCGTCGGGGGCGCACCAGGCTGCCGAGGAAGGCGATGAGACGCACTCGCGTGCGCCTCCTCGTTTACAACCTGGACTCGCCTCCAAGCCAGGTAGACATGGCCGGGACTCCTCGCCGCCGTCGGGGTCTCGGCCCTCGCGGCGGAGCCCGACGCGCGCTGCGTCGGCGCTGTCTCCGCGGCTCTCCTCGTACCCGCCCTGTCCCTTCACGGGTTCCTCCGCATTTGCGCGGTCGCACAGCGAGATGCGGCCGTTTCCTCGGAATGGCGAGGTGACTTCCACTTTTGAAGACTTTGAGTTCTTCACGACTGCGTGCTCGGACCAAGACCTCTCTGGCGACTCCCCCTCGTTCCCCGCCCACTTCCCCGCTGTCTCTGGGTCTGCCGTCGGGCTCTCTGCACTGTCTCGCGACTCCGTCGGCGCGGCGCGGCGGAAACCCCGCGACCGCAGAAGCGGCGGCGAGCCTGGAGACAGTCTCCTTGCTCCGGAGCGAAGGCCGAGGGAGAAGCCAGGGAGAGGCGCCGCGGTGTGGGGCGACCTTCCGGCGCCGGCGACGGGAGAGACTGGCCCGGCGACGAGCGGTCTGCACTCCCGGGGCGCGAGCGCGATTCCCCCCGAGGGCGACAGTGGTTTCGCCCAAGAGCGCGGGAGCGCAGGCTGGGAACGCGCGAGGCGGAGCATCGAGGACGGGAAGGGGGCGACGGGCCCGGCGGGCCTCGAGGCGGAGGAGAGCGGGAGGCGGGAGGAAGACGCGTCGCGATTCGAAGAGAAAGTGAAGCACCTTGAGGAGAAGATCGATCGGCTGCAGCGCCGGGAGAACGAACACTTTGCGGCCCTCGAACGGGAGCGGCGAGAAGCGGAGAATCTCCGGCGGGCGATGAAAGACTCGCTCGAGAGGAAGGCGCGCGAGTGGGAAGAAGAGCGAAACGACTTTCTGAAGAAAGAGGACGAACACGTCGCCAAGGTACAGAGTCTGAGTGGCCGCCTCGTCGAGGCGGACGCAGAAGCCAAGAAGCGAAGGGAAGAAAACGAACGGCTGAAAAACAACCTCCAGCAGAAATGCGCCGCCCTCGAAAACGCGAAAGACATGTGGCTGCGAGAAAGCGCACGCGCCTCGGCGCTCTCCGACCGACTCGACGGTAGGAAAGAACTCTGCTCGGAAAACAGCGTCGAAAATCCTGCTTTAACAGAGAGAGAGGCCCGAGACGCACGGCCCACGGAAATGTCAGGTTTCTGCGGTCGCCGAGAGGGTGCTGACCCCGGTTCGTCGGAGTCTGTCTCGCCCCAAGACTCCTTCGGACTTCCACGCAAAACGCCACAGACACACACACACACACAAACACAGTGTACCTTGCGGCGTTTTGTACCTTGTCGCCACGCGTAAGGAGCTCCCGCGCAGCTGGTCTCCGCCGTCGAGAGTGTTTTTTTTGTGCGCCACGGCGTTTTGCCGAGGGAGAGTGTCTTTTACCTGCCTGTTTCCGCGTGGTCTCGCGTGTGGTGCAGAGGCGGAGGAGAAGATCGCGGACTTGGAGACCAAGTTGGCGTCGCTGTCGGCCAAGTACGCGGAGAGTCTGCGCGAAATCGAAGCGTTCAAAGTCCTCGTAGATCCTCGAGGCTCGAGCAGCAACTCGAGTCGAGGTGGGCTGCATGCGTCGCCCAGCGTTGCGTGCTCGCCAGCGGCCTCCGGCTTCTTCCCTTCTGGACGGGCGTCTCCGTTTCCGAGTGAAGCTTCGCGCAGTTCAAGGAAGAGTTTGAAGCCCGAGTCGGCGCTCCCCTCCGCCCTGGAACTCCGCGCCGGTGTCTCCGTTTCGGCGGCCCAGGCCTCTCAGCGCGGCGAGGGCGAGAGACGTGGCGCGGATTTCAGCTTGGCGAGAGACGGCGCGTGGAAGAGCGACGAAGTGCCGCGCGAACCGGACGGCAGATTCGTCTCGGCCCAGGAACTGTGGGGCCGCGAAGACGCCGGGCGAAACGGAAGGCGACAGGGAATGGCGGAGGTCGTGCAAGTCGTCAATGGGTTTGGAGACGACAACGTAAGTGAAGAAAAAGACGACCGCTGGGAAATGTGGAGCGCGGCGGCGCGCCTGGGAGAACGGGGGAGGTGTTTTGAGGTGGAAAAAAGGCATTCTCGGTGCTTCTTTCACTTGTCAGGAGGTTCTACCTTTGTGTCTCTCTCTTTTTGCCCGATTCATCGTTGTTTCTCCTGCCTTTGCTTGTCGTTTGCCGCCGGCAACGTTTCTTCAGTTCGCACGCACACGCCTCGCGAGAACCTGAGGGCCGTGATGCCACCCTCGCCTCGAAAAACGCAGGCCTCTATGATTTTCGCATCTTTTCTGCACGGGGTCTGTCTTCACTCTCTTCCGTCCTGCGCGGAGGGAGTTTGGTTCTCTTTTTCTTCTCTCGAAGGCGTTTCTCCATGGCCGACCACATTCAGACTTTTCGCGTTTGCAGATGCTCGGCGATGCTTCGAACCCGCCGCCCTTCTCGTTCTACTCCGGCCCACCAGAGGCTGCGAGGACGGCTGGAGCTCCGCAGTCTTTTTCGCTCTCGACGCTCTCTGTCGCGTCCATTGGAAGTCGACACGGATCTGTCGCCTCGAGAAGAGAACGCGAAGACGCGAGGGCGCACGCGGGAATGGTCCTCGTCAGCGACAACTTGCGCCGCCTCCTCCTCGTCGACGACGCTCTGCTCTTCGAAGACGACACCATTCAGGTCGGATGTCCAACAGCACAGAGCGTTTCCCCGATTCCCAAGCCCCACGTCGTGGAGAGGGACAGACGCCGACGAGAAAACGGGGCGAAGGCGACGAGCTGTGAAACGCGCTTGACGCAAAGAGACGCGTACACGAATGCATCCACGCCATCAAGACATCCTTGCCATGAATATATATATATATATAAATCTGCATATATTCGTATATGTTTACATCTATCTCTCTATATGCATTCTTGTGTGTCTACCATCGTATGTATGTATGTATATATAGCTAGATGCACACACATATTTGACACGGCGTGTTTGTATCCAATTGCTTATGTAGGCGTATATATATATATATATATATATATATGTGTAAGACGTGTATGTCTGCGTGTATGCAAGCAGATGCATGCATTTGTGCGTATGGAGATGTAGAAACTGTGTGTCTTGGCATGTAGGAGTGTGTATCCGTCCACCTGCGCGGTCGGGAAAGAGCGCCCGCGAGTTGTGTGGAGTCTCTTTTTGCTTCTTGTCAGATCGGCATCAAGAGTGCGTACACCGGATTGACAGGTCGAGTGTCGATTTACTACGGCAACAAGACGAGCGGCCTCTTGCAGAACTTCGCGACTTCCTTCTTGAATCCACAAGCTGAGTCGCTTCTTCTCCAAACTTCTGCGATGCCTGCCATTCTCGCGCCTAAGCAACAAATCTGCCAGGTAAGACGCGTCAAAACACCCAGCGCCCAGTGTCTCTTTCCTCCGTATAAACACACATTTCTAAAGATAGATGTGTGCGGAGACTGACGTGTGCTTTATCACTTATGCCTTAACACGTGCGTGCTTCACCGTTACACACAGAGCGAAAGTGTCGAAATTTCTTTCTGCATATGTATATATATATATATATATACACGCATACATCAACGTATAAATATACATATCGTGTATCGACCGACGGAGATAGACAAGTCGAACGTTGGAAGGGTTTGTGTGTATCTTCCCTTGTCTCCTAGATTCACTTTGAATTTTGTCGAGATAAAACGAAATCAGCAAAGAAGCTCGTCTCTCGGGAAAGTTTCGGGAATGAACGGGAAAACTTCGGATGACAAGCGTGCACCAGTGCCCATGTGTCGAGATCTTTCCACGTGGATCTTCACCTGGGTCCCTTTAGTGAATGAGTCCGGTGCGCCGTCCATCGAGTTTTCTGTAAACCCCAATGCGGATTTGCGTATTGGGTGGGGTCGGTTGCTGTGCTGTTCTGAGAGGGATTGTGTTGTGGTGTGCCTGTTTTTTTGCAGGAAGTGGCGCTCGAGTGTTTTGCCCCTTTCGACGAATGGCCTTCGCTGCGACTGGATTTTCTGTAAGGATAAACACACAGTCGCGTTCACACAAACCCATGGCAATGACGGGCCGTTTTTGGTGGTTTGCTTCTTCGTTCTCTTTCTCCATTTTCGCTTACGGTTTAGGGTTTCTTTTTCCTCCCTTTTTCTTCAGCCGTTTTCCCCCTCCGAGTTCTGCTCCTGTTCTCTCTCCTGCCTGTGCGTCGTCCTCTTCGGCGCTTCCTCTCACTGTCCACCTCTCTCCTTTCTTCATCTCGAGAAGACCTCGTCTGTCTCCAGTGCATGCCTCGGGTGTCGCTTTCCAAGCTCGCGTGTGCGCACTTCTGCTCTCACGGCGCTTGGCTCTCTCTTCCTTCCGCGCTCTTCCTTCCCACGCGCTCTGCAGACTCGCCGACAATACACCTCGCAGCGTGGCCGTTACGCTTCCGATCGCTGTCTCGAAGTTCACGGAGGGACGCGACGTGGGCGCCGAGGAGTTCTTCGTCTTCTGGAAAAACGAGAGATTCGTGTTGAAGGAAAGTAAGGAAAGGCAAAAGGTAGCCCCGCCCGGTGGTGCATGTGGAGAGCAGAACGTTCTCTTCGCAGCCGAATTTTGCGGCGAATGGGGCCAGTGTCTTGTCGAGGAACGTGGGTCTTGAAGCTCACACGCAGACAGCACCATCCAGAATTTTGGCAAAAAAAGAAACGAAGGGATCGCCGTCCTCTCCCCTGTTCTGCCTCCGTCCTGCGCATTCGCTCTCCGCTCCGAATGTGTATGTCCAAGACAAAGACAAAGGTTTTTGTCTCCTGAAAATGGAGCGTGTGTGTCTGGGGCGTGTCTAGATCCCCAGCGAGGTCTCCTGGAGTCCGGTGTCTTCTCTCTGCAGCCTCCTGCGTCGTCAATCTCCATCCGCGGTTCCGGGGATCCCTGCTCACCGTCGCGCAGGCGTCCCAGCTGGTAAGTGTCTCTTTCGGGGCGGCATTGCAGCGGGCGCCGGAGAGAGCGAAAGTTCGGCTTTTTGTCGCTCCCGCGTTTTTCTGGTTTTCTCCGTCCAAAGCTCTCGACGGTGCGACCGGGAGGCACTGGCAGACCTCAGCACCCCTCGCGCGTTCGGCGCCGGGGGCAAAAAGGCCCGCTTCTTTCGTTCTCTGGCTTTTTCCTCTTCTCGCGGGGACACCCGACCGCGGTGTGTATGTCCAGATCTTTTGGCGCCTAGCTGGGATGCGCGAGTGAAATCCGCGTTTTTCTGCGATCTCTTCAGGGCAGAGCACTCTCGCTGTGTCGAAAGGTTGACCCGAACCCAGAGAACCTCGTCCTGGCCGGCGCGTTCCCTCCCAGCGCCTCCGACCAGGCGATTCCTCTCTCGATTGTTCTCGTGCGGTAAGCAAAGGGTGAAAAAGCGAGGCGGCAGAAACACGAGAAATGCAAGCGGGCGTGAGGGAGGTTGCGCTTTGTCGTGGTGTGAGGTTAACAGAGAAAGAAGAAGCTGCGCAGAAACAGACGAGACAAAGCGGAAGTATAGAGGAAGAGAAGGAGAGTCCGGAAATCGCAGCCTCTGACGCTGCCTGGTTGCTGCGCCACGTGGCTTTGTCGATGATGCTTCTGTCGCACTCTCTCCACGTGCTGTGCTTCGTCTGCATGTACCTCACGCGCGTTTTTTGTCGTTTCTCCCTTTTCTTAACTCTCGCTTTACCTCCTGTCTCTTTTGCACTGCCTTTCCTCACCTCGGTTCGTCAGCGTCGCCACACTTTCGTTTTGCCGCAGCTACACGCGGTCCTCCTTCGTGGAGTCGCGGGCGGCGCGTCTCGCGTCTTTCTGCGGTGGCGGCTGGGGTCTGATTGTACTTTTTTCGTCTCCTTGCCTGCCTGAAACGCCTTCTTCGAGTTCGGTGTCTGTTTTTTTCAGCCTCGAAATGGGCCGCGGCAGACACCACGGGAAATGCCGCCTGGTCGTGCGCTCCGACTGCCACGTCCTGAGTCGCGGAATTCGAGATCTCATTAGTCTCCAAATCGCCACGCCGCAACCTGCCGCCTTGCCTCTGTCTTCCAGCTGAAGCAGGAACGCACATTCCTCCACCGTTTCACGAACGAGCTCCATTGCCGAAAGGGAAACAACGGAAATGCATGCAACGAGCGAAAAATGCACATACGTGCGTGCGCGTGCACAGGCATATACATGCCTATAGGCACAGATGTGTGCGTAGGTGTATCTCTATGCAAGTCTATGTATAGATGGTGAAACCAAGGGGTTGTCCACATCTCATGGCACTTCCTTGTGGGGAACCAAAAAGACTGTTCAATGCAGCGGAGGCGCGGGGGCGATGACTAGTTTTGTCACCAGCTCTTGTGAAGAATCGAGCTGCTCTTCATGCCTGCTCTGTGTACGTACGTGCTTGCCTTTACCCATATATATATATATATATATATATCTTCTTTTGCTAGCCTCGATGCTCCTCGTAGTCTCTGTATGTCTTTCTTTTCATAAAGCTGCCTGTATATACCTATACGTATACATATATATATATATATATATATATATATATGCGTATATATATATATACATAACGCATTGTTTGTGAACTGTTGTTTCTGAAAGATTTCTGTTGAGATGAGCGAAGGTGGTTTTTCCGCAGAGGAGGGTGATGAAGAGAAGGGAAGTGACCCGTCTCTTGGAGCTTCACATGGAAGGCGTCCTGTTGTGTCTCTGATGTGTCCTGTTTGCGATTTCGATCACCGTACTTCACTGTATTTGTAAATGCAGATTTCATGAGAGAAACCTCTGTTTCTTTCCGTGCCTTTTCTCTCCGTTCTGTGTCCGTGGAGCCTTCAAACAGTCAACGTTGCCTTTTCGTGTTTGCGGCCGAGCCGCTGTCTCTCCCCGGTCGATTCATGTGAAATACAGCTGCATTGCAGGTGTGCATACACTATCTGGGCGCCGGAACAAAACCAGATTGCTGAACCTGGACAACCCTGTCTCGGGTACGCGACACTCCGAAACACACGTAGACGATCCCTACGACAGACTTGCTTCTCCATCACGCAGCGTGTGTAAAAGTGGTCGCAGGCGCTCCCTGAGCTAGTCGGCGTTCGGTGCCACAGGAAGGTTGGAAACTTCGAGGGAGAAATACACAGAAACTTCACTGCAGCCAGATATATATATATATGTACGCATTATTTATATGAGCATATTTGTATGCAAGTGACTGTGAACTGCGGATAACGCATTGTTTGGATGTATGCCGATGTTGGACACGGAGAACTCGGTAGCTCTATCTCTCTGTGTGGACGTGTTTCCCACGAATATGTCAACGTTTATGAATGCAAGAGTAGAAGCCGGACTTTTCTATTGACAAGAGCTGAGGGCACTCATCTAACGCATTCCACCTCCGTTTCGGTGCGGCGCGGACGCCAGCGGCCAGTAGGCATAGGGAAACGGCGTGGACAAGTTCTCCACGCCAATACAGCGATTCTCGGAGAAGACAGAGCAAATCACTAGTTAAAGGAGAGGGGAACGTAGTATAAAACTGGTTAGGGTACAGCTATGAGGCAATCGTAACACTGGAAGTTACGTGTTGCGCTGTTGCGGTGAGTCGTGAGCGATCAGCAAAGAGTCAGGGATCGGGAGAAACGAAAGAGCTAACTTGGCGACCGGAAGGATGGCCTTTTTTGACGCAGCGACCGTTTTGTTATCAGCGCGCGTACGGGGTCTGTGAGAAGAGAACACTACCTTGGTACGGGATAACACCGACCTCCAGATTTCCTTATTCTGGGGAGTATGTACTACGAGTTGGACTACTGGTTTAGGTCTTGAATGTGTTTACCGGATCCAAGTTCTATTGTGCTTTTCATGACCATCATGTTACGTTGCGAAAAGGCACTTCGTGGCGCCGACTCACGGTGAAGGGGCCCGTCGTTGAGGGGGGTTAGGCTTCTCGGCAAAGAGAGTTTGGTAAACAGCTCCGGTAAAATCCTCCACGCAGCCGTGGCCGAGTAGCAAAAACGCTCATATCTCGCGTACGAGGGTAGCCAGTTCTCGAGAAAAGTCATGCGTCGTGGGAGACCCATTGAGCCCCATGCGGGTTTGGCTGTTTTTCGGCTCCTCTCCCCTTCGTGGTGTGTGTCTGATGTATCTTCCTACTTGTGAAAATATTGTGTTTGCTGGCTCAGGTGTCGTCTGGGGTGTCCTTGTCAGCTTGTTTCCTCGCCAAGATGGCGGGTGAAAGGTTCCCACTGCTGGTTTGTTTGTTGACTCTAAGTTTTGCAGGTCCACTCGGTAGGGCGGCCGCGTTTGACCTTGATGAGGAACAAGTCAACTTTTGTCAGTTTTGCGAACTTCTTTCTGCGCGTCCTCCTGTTTCTTCTGTCTCAAATGCCCGCATTGATGATTTGGATGGGGGGTTGCTCGCTGCTTCCGTTCTCCACTCTGATCCAGTTGCTTTGCCACCGGTAGCCAAGCCTCCTGATGCTGCCTCTCCTGAAACCGTTTCATCGTCTGATATTCCTGATTCCGTAGATATGGTGTTTTCTAAGACCGCCAAGCCGGGTTTCCCTTCCTGTACAAGGCGTCACTGTCACAAGATAGGCTTACCAAATCACTCTGTGAAACACTATTGGACAAGGCGGAAAGGCTCAGCTGCGCTTTCTCACACCGAAAGTGCGGTATCTTCGCAGTCATTAGAAGAAGCGCAACGCGAGGTTCCGCCGCCCTTTCACTGGCTTTTCCCGCCCTATCCGACATCAAAACTTGCGAATTCAGCTTCGGTTCCTTTTAAGCCTTCTAGCAGCCTCTCCCCTGAATCCGTTTCTGGGTCATCGTTTGGTTCGTCTCCGTTTCTTTCTACTGACTTCTCCTCGTTGTCTTCTGTTGCTCCACTACTCAGTCCATCGGGCTATCACGCCCAGCTAGGTGCTCCGTCAATAATTCTTCCTTCTTCGTGGGACTTGCCAAATCCCTTTAGCTCATCTTTCCCCTCTCCAGGCGCAACGGAACCATCCGAGGTGCCCGCGGGCAACACAACGGAACTGCGGCTGTTTGCTGGCACACAGTTGGGTGACCTCGATGTTCTCTTTAACATTGAACCGCGAGAGATTAGCTTGCTTCTTCAATCAAAAGAGGATACGACAGCCTCGGAATCTGTCTCACAGTCGCTGCGTCCCGTGAGCTCGAGCAATCCGCTCTCAGATGTCTCGCTTTCCCGAGTGCCCTTGCACACGCAAACGGGTCCAGCTGCGGCGCCCGTGCTGCCGCATCAAGAAATCAGCGCCGTTCCCAAAAGCATGGAAAACGCGAGGACGGTTCCCCCCACGAAACCAAGTCTGGTAACCGGACACCATTCTTCTCTGTTCCACGCGGATTTCCAGCGCACAAATCGTGCCAAAGACCGAGAAAAACGGCTCGCCTCACACGTGGAAGCGGTCGCCACGTCAGACGCGAGCGCATCTGGCCCTTCTACCACACAGAACCTGTCTCCCAGGTTGTCTTCTAAAGAACTGTGTGTTGCTTGTGAGCAAGAGCACCACGTCCCAGCAGCTGACTCTACGGCCTTTTCAGCCGAAAGTCGGCCGCCAGAAAACTCAGATGACCCGTCAAACGCTCCTTTGCTCTCGGACGGCAACGTGCCAAGTCCGGGTCAACCAGACACGGGATATGTTCATCTCCCCAAGACCTCAAATCAGAGTGAGCATCCCCTGACATTCTCCAATCTCTCGGACCGGCTCAGTCAGTGGATCGCCGCGGAATCTGGCTTTGTCGCATTTCACCGACTTGCAGATCCACCAGAGGCCAGGCAAGTGGCGGCGGGCGCGACCAACGAGCAGCAAACAGGGAAAAGAACGCGAGCGGATATTTTTAGCAGTCTGGTCTCCGAAGAGGATATTCTTAGGGCCGCGGTTGGAATCTACTATACCCTCTATCTTCAGCATCACCTTGGAAACGGTGAGACAAATTCGATACACCAAGGGGAATCTTTATCGCTCCATTCCCCCCAGAATTTGCGAGAGAGAGATCAGGATTACAAGACTGTCGACGAGGGGCGAACGTTTTCGTCGAGCCAAATCTCTACCGCAAACAGGAATCATGGCGAAACCTCTGAAAACCCTTCGCACTCTGTTTCGGACGCTTCTGCGCCTTATCTTAGGCTAGCAGCACATGCTTTAGGCGTCCCATATAGCGACGTCGCTGTGTCTAGTCATCCCAGCAGTCAGAAAACGCCCAGGGTATCCAGTCATGAATCCCGCGACAATGAACCCCTATCTCAGTGGTCAGTCAGGTCAGACGCTTGGACAGCGACGCAGAAGACAGACAGAAACACAGAAGCCGGCAAATGGCGACGACCGCTGAGCTCTCAGCACATGCAAGCCTTCCCAGATACGTGGCTGCTCTCGTTTTTGTTTCTGAGGTGGTTGGACATGTGGAGGCGACAAGTGATGCTTCAAGAGGCGCCGAGTTCAGACGCGGCTATCTCTGACAAGGAAATACCGGCAGCTAATAAGCGCGGACGCACAGTTGCACATGTGGCTGAACACACAGTTGAAGGCCAAGAAGGTGAAACGAGGACAGAGAACGACGATCAAGGGGTGAAGCAAGGGTTTCTGGGAAAGCGTCCGGCAACGGAAGGGACAAAGTGAAGACCTGACAACCCTTGGCAACAGACAAGAATATACTTGCTGTGATAACCGAAGTTGAAGATAAACGACACATTTGAAGAAGAGGAAAGCGGGGGAAGGAAGTAGGCTGATCGAACGCCGAAACGGAATTGCTACATCCTCCTGCCTGCAGCGACGGAGCGCGGCAGATGTGTGCTGCTGGAAGAGCTGCATGAGTGTGTTTTGGACTGGGAAGACCTCCAGAAAAGCTTTGGCGAAAGACGGTAGACGACACACAGAAGTGCGGGAAGAGAGCCGGCGAGCATTCGCCGAAATGGAGCACAACTCTAGAACGGCGGTGGCGTGAAAAACGCGGCCGTAAGAGTTGCAAGCTCCACATGAAGGCGACAGGCTCATGCTTCCGGGGTTTGATTTCTTGTGGTGCGTTCGGCGGCTTTCGGGGATTTTCTGAGAGACCCAACCGTTTCACTTCTTTGGTGTGCGTTTTACTGCCAGTTTTTCATTTCCATCAGTCGCTGGTTGAGTCGCGTTTCTTGCACCGGGCTAAAGATTTTGAAAACCAGCAAACAGAACCGATGAGACGGTAGAGCGCGGCTTTCATGCATACTGCCGCTGTTAGGACAAACGACGTACTTCCGAAGGAGACGTCAGCACCCTGTAAGTTACAGGGAGAGGAAAGTGAGCGCTTCCTGTGGACGGACGAACGAGAGATTTCGAGGTGGATCTACGTTCAGTGGGCGACACTCGTGTGCGAATCACACCTACCGAACTGGCTTTAATATCTGAACTGTGTGGGATAGATCCAGTCGAATTCAATGCTGCGCTAGACTCGTGGAGGCAAAGAAGTTCTGCTTCCCCAAATGTGTCGCGTCTTCCCAATCCCTTGCCACTTGCTAGTCTATCCGCATGATTCACTTCGGATTCACGGCCCTGCGCCTTCCGGGAACAGAAGAGAGAGAAGGGAACCGTTGTATTCATCGTGCATGGGCGACGCAGAGAGAAACTAGAGTCGCGAGAGGCCGGTCGACAAAAAACAGGGAAGAAAGACGACAGATGTTGCGATCCTGGAGACGCAGGGAAGACAACGCGCACGGCCTGGGCCACGGCGAAGACAGCAACGCACAAAGAGCAAGGCTTCGAGATTCACTCAAGATGGAAAACAGCCTCTCATCTCTTCCGAGCGCTAGACTTGAGATCAAAATAAACACCTCTGTTCTCCATGGCCTTCAGCCTTCTCGGTGGCAAACTTGAAGGTCGTCTTCTGCCGTTACGGTTTCATCTGGGAACACCAGCAGCAGTTCTCAAGAAGCCCTGTATGCATGCATTTCGATCGGCTTCCTAGAGAAAACACAGTTTTTTTGCTTCAATTTATGGACAACTCCAGAAAGCGGTGAGAAGCGAGTTGATACCTCGTTTTTAAACATTTCGGGCTGCAGACTAGAAAAACCACAAATCGTCTTTTTCCTACATGGTTTGGAGCTGTGAAGAAAGGAGAGCACCTATCAACAAGTTTACGTACAGCCTCTCCTTCTTCTATTCAACGAAAGAAAAGAAAGATCATGCAGTATGAACGGCCTGGCGGTACCTGTGCATATGCTGTTTAACCCGGGCCTTGCCAGTAGAAAAAGTGGATTGCAGCACCGGGGGGTAATCAAGCAGAGAAAATTGTGTTTTCGGGCAACACGACAGATAACATGGGAAGCAGACGGCTTTTAGGGGACTGTATGACGGGCGACTCAAGCTACAAAGAATCAAAAGTGGTGGCGGGAAGGGGAAGACAGCAGATGGATAGTTAGGACTGGAGCAGAATCGGCGAGGCCATTTCGTGATCCTCATTGAGTCACAGGATCTGGAGGTGTTGAAAAAAGAAGAAGAAGCGAGAAAAAACGGGAGAAAGAGAGATCTTACCGGCTTAAGAGGAGCTGCGCGAACCGATGAGAGCTGAATGCTCTCGTCTACCTCCACATCCACCTCTCCAACGACCGCGCTACAAAGAAAAAAGGCGCACACAGAAGCAAACTCTTTATGGGCACAGGTACAAAATATCCCCACTTATGCACCCCCTATTATAATAAACAACGCATATCCCCATATTTACACATAGAAAGGTATGTAGCTATGCATGCAAATAAATTCAGAGTTTTTTCCGTGTGCGTCTCTGCGTGCCACGAGGGAATCTCCAGCTGTCCGAGCCGACGCTTGTATTTTCAGGTGCATGCACGAGTATATCGAGGAGAACCCACATGCTCCGAATGGTATTGCGTCCACGTACTGTTCCCGCTTTTCATTCAAAGGAAAGAGGCCGACCCAAACAGCATTATAAATATATATTATATATACATATAAGATATATATATATATACATATATATATATGCGCGTAGCTGCATGTCTGTGTTTATTAGTGCATGGAAAAAAAGGTGACTCACATGTTGTCGCCTCGAATTAGATAGAGGCCGAGAGCAATTTGTTCGACCGCCGCATCGAGGCTATAAATGCGTTCCTCGCATTTGTCCAGAATCAAGTTTGTGCTCTGGTCAAACCCCTTCAGCGTGCCGACAAAGACGCGCCCGTCGACAGTGACAATCTCGACTTTTTCTGCAAGAAAAGAGGGGGAAAAACCTAGAGTTTACAATCTCCCGTTGAAAAAGAAGGAGGAACAAGAAATCCTGTGACCCCGAGAGAGAAAGCGGCAGTCTCGGTCCAGGGTGGTTCAGAGCGACAGCGAGGGAGAGCACGAAGAAGAGAACCGGTACGGGGCGAATGTGTTGGAAAGAGAGAAATCGTCGCGAGGAAGAGATTCCGAAATACACAGAGAAGAAGAAGAGAAACACACCACGCTACACGGGGCGGACTCACGGACGAGAGGGAAGGGGGGAAGGGCGGATGACCGAAAGGAGAACAAGGATGAAGACGACACTGTGAGGGAGGAGAGGCGGACTTACGGTCGACGAGAGTCTGAAGGACTTGCGCCATCTTGTATCTGCTGCTTATTAAAACCAAGCAACGGCAGTATCTCTACCAGGTGTGCGTCTCGATGAAGACGAGACGGGCCAAGGGCGACGCGAGTTGTTTTCCCACGAGACGATGCATACCAGGGGAAAATCGCCGGCGAGTTGTGCGAGACGATTTACGAAGGAAGAGGAACCGAGACAAGAGAGACGCTGGGGAAGAGAACAGCTTTCGGAAGGGTACAGATGCCTTCGAAATGGGTGACAAGGCACAGCAAACGCAAAGCCAAGGGGAACTCGCAAAGGAGGAATTCTTGGACAGAGGGAAACTTGGGGAGCGGAAAGGAGAACGTCGCACAATTAGACAAACGAGTCGAGAGGGGGGGAGGACGATTGTGGCCGGAAATGGAAAGCGCCGAAAGGGAAGAAGACAGTCGATTACCCGGAACAGAAAGGGGTGGAATCTCCCTGTAACAAGAAAGGCCAAATGCATGCGCTGCACGAGAAACAAAACGCGATGCCCACTTTGAGAAACCCAGGGCGCGTGGAGACACGTGTAAACGCCCAGAGGTGTAACGAGGGAGAAGGAGAAAACGGAGTGAGAAATGGAAGCACCTTTAAGGGTGAAAGGAGAGAAACAATACTCAGATGCGGGTGAGAAGACAAAAAGGATACAAAGGCTGATCCAGGCAGGTAATCGGAAACGAGAAAATGAACTAGACCGACGGCAGAAAAACCGGCAGAGGTGTGCAAGAGAGAAGAGCAGACTTTGAGAAAACCCTTTTAAGGCGCGGTATGGAATGAAGGGCCGAACGCTGAGAGCCTCACGGGGGGAAGGATCCTGAGACACGACGGAGCATCAAATCTACCGAACGAGGAGGGAATATGAAGGCGTTTCTGCATGAATCTCTAAGCAGAGGACCGACAGGCGGAAAACAGAAGAGAATTTCGCTTCGGCGAAGGGGAAGGAAAAGACGAGGGAATTACCACTGGCATCCAACGGTCAGAGCTGGGCTAGGATACCAGGGGACGGACAGATTCTCGCGCTCCTGGGGGCGTGCGGCAAAATGGAGTGTACAGTTACGCCTCAGTTACATCGCCCGCAAGCAGAAGAGCAAGGAGAAACCGCGCGTACAATTTCCGAAAGTGTTGGTGTGTGTGTCTCGAAACACTTCAGAGGACGAGGCCGTTTACACCACAGACGACTTCCCAGGAAGACGAGGTGTGCATACACCTCAAATGTTCAGAACTCAAACATAAACCTCAGACTCTTGAAGAACTACGGTTCACGCGCCTCTCAAACAAATCTATGCGAAGTGGGTCTGGTCGCCGTCTTCTCCGGCCACTACGGCATCTGCCGCGTCAGAAAGGTGGTCTCCGCGGATTTCTCAGTGCAGGAAGAAGCTTCTCGGAATCCTTTTCCACGGATAAACCCGTGGTTTCTGGTCGGCCTTCTTAATTGCCGTCGAACAAACCGGAAGAACTCCGGAGCAGGACAAATGACACTCGAGCGAAAAAAAAAGACATGCACTGGCACAAGCGAAAGATTTTGAGAGAAACATCTTCAATTACGCAAAGACCCGAGAAGAGGCATCACTTCCCGCCGCGTCCTCGAGAGAGTCGCGCATGCATGCATGCACACCGCGAAAATAGGACAACAGCGGCGAACGCACGGAGGACTGCCCGCAGCGACGGCAAGTTCTTCCCAGTTCCTTTCTATGAAGACAGACTCTCGAAAGCGATCAGGGACAATCGGATCCAAGGAGACATGTTTCTAACGGCGAGGCGAGTCCGAGTTGCCTAAGAGGACAGATAGAAACCCTGGAAAGCCGGGGGTAGCACTGATTGTCGATTGCCTTGCTCTCGTCTTAGAATAGCTAGGCCGCTGTGAGACACAGTTCATGCAAAGAGGAAATGAGGCTTATGGGAGACGTTACGGGCCGTTTCTCCCAGAGTCTGAACTTGACGTGCAAACCCTTCTGACGCACTGCATCGACACCACTCTCTCCGCCCACAAGTTGGCGACAGAGCCAAGATGCAAGACACACGCTTCCACCGCGTACAAATACAGACTTTTCTCTGTAGCCTCAAACTACAGCTCCGCAGAGGAGATTTACCCGGTTAGACGCTCAGGAACCGGAGATCCAGCAACGACTCACCAGTGCAGCCCTTGGATTGCTGGCGTGCGACAAAGCGTGCGAAAATTCTGCGAATTTCCCCCGCGAACGGCGCACATGAGACCAGTCGGGCGACTCTCCGACGCGCGTTTCAGCACACAGTGTACTGATCCAGGAGCACTGTTCCTGCGAAAGGCGCCACTGGAAAAAGCTCGGCAGCTTTTAGTGCCAGTGTCGACAAAAAACTTGACGCTGAATCCGTGCACGTGAACATCGTCGTTCAGTGGCCATGCTCGCAACTGCGTACGCATTTCTCGCCGTTAATACGAATAACGCCGATCCGCATATTACGCATGGAGGCTAGCCGATGTGGATCAATCTCAACGTCGTCCAGTTCATGAATCACTACGCTTCGCTGTCTTTGTTTTCAGTCCAGCAGTGGAGCGGCGGTGTACAACCCTAGGGAACTTGGCTGAATGTGTTTCAGACCGGCAATCGGTGCCGGCTCTCGGTTTGGACGAATGGGCCAGATGTGTACGCGAACTCTGTACCTCGAAAAGGGAAAGCTTCCTCCGTGCCGGCTCGGCCTCCCTCCAGCGCGCCGCCAGGCACCCTTTCAGCCGTGTTTTCGTGCGGCGGCGAGAGGCTTTCCTGGTGTCGCAGTGTGCTTGTGAGCCACTGCAGAGTTTCGACGAACAAGGCCAAATCGAAATCCACAGACTTTTCAGGAAAAAACACTGGGGACGGGGCAGCTATACGGACGTAGCATGGAGTGTATCGCAGAAGCACACAAAGGTGAAGATCGGTGTCGAGCAAAAAGAAGGGGAACACCCCAGCGCGGCCCGACTTCCACTGACGGGATCTGTCTGTCTGTGCACAGAAGGCTGCAGACTCCAAAGCATCGTTTTCGGCGTTCACTGGCATTCGTCGTCCCACTCTAATTTTGCTTGCACGCGCCTTCTCGAGAGGTCACACAAACGCCCAACTACGAAGAACCAATCAAAGCACCTCTTTTCCCCCGCACATCTGCTCAAAAAAAGAGCTCCCGCGGCTTCCGGAGCGGCCTGGAATCGCCGGTCGTCCGCCTCTAAGTTCTTCTCACGCCGTGTGGTTGGTCAATCGTTTCTTCTCTGCTAGCTCCCCAAAACTTGCGACGTCGCTTCCTCCTCCGCAACGTTGTCCGCACTTCGCCCCCGCAGACGCTCACGCTGCAGCCTTTTCGCCTAGTCCTGCTCGAGCCACTGGCAAAACGCGATGAATCTCGGGTTGCTCAGATACTCGTCTGCTCCTTTCCCGACGTTCACCATGTAGGCGTACCACAGCGGCAAAGTTGTTTCGCACTCGAGCAATCCGCACGCCTGCATCGTTTCGACGAGCGAACAGAACGCCGCCGGGCTGTGGAGAGGATTCGGCGCGACCGTCTCCGAGTCGCCTGTCGCGTCCTCGCTGTCTCCGGCCTTCTGATTGGCGAGTTGCGACGACGGCACGCAAAACGCAGCTTGCTGGCAGAACGCGAGACACTCCGTCCAAAGCGGAAAGAAATCTGTCGCGACAAATCGATCCGCCGGCAACACCGCCAAGAAGAGCGCCTCCACGCGATGCTCCGCGAGGTCGCACCGCCAAACCTAAAAAAGCGAACACCACGCAAGCCTAAAGTCCAGACGAGCACCTCCTCCCAGATCTCCAGTCATCGACACAAACTGACACACACACTCACTTACACTCTTACACACCCGCCTGCTTCACATACTTCTCAAATAAAAAGACCACACACATCTACACGCGCGCATCTAAACCACGGCCTGCAACCATACCTACATGCACATGTAAAGAAAAATGCGTATGCGCAGGAATAGACATACACACACATGGAGAATCCATCTATACACACACACACGCGCACATATATACACACATATATATCTAAACGGATACATATATACATACAGAGAAGCATGCATGCCTGCCTCTATTGCTGCTTGGTATATCGCTGCCGTAGACGCCAGAACACAGTTTCCTTTCTGAAGGATACACGGCTTGCATCGACAATTTCCTCTGTCTTTCGTTTCAACGGACATATCGATTCGCACCCTCGCTTCACGCCTTACCTCCGGATTGGCTGGGCTTAGTGTCGCCAAGTGAAACAAGAAGGCGCGGAGTGCATGCCGCGCAGGAAGAGTCACCTTCGCCTTATCTGCGAAGAACTTTCCAGCTGCAAGGTACTCCTCGAGAGCGCACAAACGATCCTGTTGCTCCTCAAACGACGAACTTTGCAGGTATCCGGCACACAAAGAAAACAGCTTCTCGTCGAGGCCGGCATTGTAAGCCGAGACCGCCAGGGCCTCCAGGCCGACGCGACCCTTCGCCGAAACCGGGAAGATCGCGCAACTCAGCAGCTAGAAAACAGACACGAAAGAAGACGCAATGGATATAAAAAAGTATCAAAAACAGAAAACAGTTGACACAAAACCCTCCCAAACACACACTCGCCCACACTCTGCAACAATACACGCCTATATATATGTATATGTATTTGAAGATCTATGCGAATGCTCATAAAATGGGATTTCCTGTTTTTCCCTTGCATGTATGGGGAGCGTTTGTTTTCTTAAGGGAAGGCGACCCGGGTGCACTTTCCCAGTTTCAAACCTTTCTCTACAATGCAGTTGTGAGCACACAGAGCTCTATGCGGCTTCAGCACGGTTGTGAAGGATTCTCTGTGACGGAATCCCTGAATTTTACAAATCAAGACACTCTGCACGAAACAGCCTAAAACACGCACATGTGTAGGCACATACATTTACGTATACTCGCCCATCAACTCCTACATATATATATATATATATATATGGTTACCTGCCTATATTCACCTATAGCCGAGTATGTCGCAGAGCGCATCTGTGTGAATGGATCTCTGTATCTCTTCATTTCCACGTGCCTGGACGGCGGGGCTGGAAAACATATATATGTATATATATATATATATATAAAGGCGTTCCTCTTTGATTTCGGTGTGTTATGAGCCAGCGCGCGGAGGGCGAGATTCCTCACTTGATCTGCGCTTGGATCGTCCTCCGGACATCTGGAGAAGCGGGGAACTGGGAGGGCGACGGCGGGCGCGATGGAAGCGCCCGGCGAGGTGAGCGCTCGGTCTTCCTGTTCCACAGGTCCGCCGCGTGCGTCGCAGCAGACGCCTCTGCCGTCTCCGCCGACGACCTCCGCGCTGTGCTCGCGGGCGCTGTCTGGCTCTCTGGGCTTCGGCCCCGAGGCCTCGGAGTCTGGGGACGGCAGGTGGATTCGCGTGAACGCTTGGATCGAGCGCTCTTCTCCGATAAGCACATGCTTGCCGAGGAGACAGCCGCGAGAGATCTCGGCGCCGCGTTTCACGGAGGCAAAGGGGAAGAGAATAGAGTCGCGAATAACTGCGCCGTCAGCGACCTGGACGTGGTCCAGAAGAATCGAACCCTCGATGACAACGCCCTTGCCAATGGAACAAGACGCGCCGAGGAAAGACGCGCGCACCGACGAATCCTCGCCGACCTCGGTCCGGTCTTCCAAGACAGTCAGTGGACCGACTTCGCATCGACTCCCCAGAACCACCGAGTCGGCCTGGAGCAGAGAAAAGAAGGGGAAAAAACGGGTTACGGTGTCTTTGTGCGGCCAGGTCAGACAGCGAAACGCTAGAAAAAGAGACAAGATGAAAACGGTACCCCCGGAAACCTTTCTCCTCCGTCGCGTATACTCTGTTCTCGTATCGGCTGCTTCCCCGTTCCTCTTCTCCGCCCTGACCTCTTTGTCTCCCCCGTCTCTCTCGCCTTTTGCCTCTTCTGTTTGTGCTTTTCGGGAATCTATCTTCAACTCTCGTTCCTGCTCTCGTGGGGTTTCGTCTTCCTCACCTGATAAGTTCCGGCGCCCTTGTATCGGAGACGCGCTTGGCCGAGGAAAATCGAGAGAACTTCCGGAACGATCGGGTACAGCCACCGCTCCACCACGCTTTGGCAAGCATTGAAGTACGACCGCGGATCCGTGACTTGAGCGGCGAACGGTTTATATTCGGAACACATGGCTTTCTCCTGGCACCAGACAACCGAGAATACAGAAAAGAAGGCACGTGCTAGGAAAAAACCGAGGGAAGAGCTATGTGAGTGTGACAGCAGCTCCTAGAGAAAAACGCGTCCAAATATAGCAGCCAGCAAATCCAGCGTCTTCGTCTTCTATCTCTACACATGAAGATCTATCTGCATGAAGATAATTGTATATATATATATGTACATATGAGTATATACGCACACACACAACTGTATATGTGTGTGTGTGTGCTTGAATGCATCCGCGCATTTGTCGGGGCCCTTTCTTTACCTTCAGGGTGTGAGCGAAGACCGCATGGAGTTTGATATCGCGACGAACGACTGCAGGAATAAAATCCCTTGTCATGGACTGGAAGTCGAAGGAATAGCGGAAGATCTTCAGAACTTTCGGCGAGCAAATGTACACTCCTGCGTCGACGAGGTCGTAGTGTACTTCCAGGTTTCCCGAGCCCCCGTCGCCCTATGGACAAAAAGCGTAGATGCGAATAGATGGGAATAACCGAAGTCCCATCGGAATCTGAACAAAAACTTCGTGTCCCGCCCGATACAAAGCCATTCAATTATAAACTTGGACACGTTTAGATAGGCCACAAATCCAAACCAAGAGACGCCAAGGCGCTGCCGCCGGAGGCGGACCTACAAAACGAGGAAGAAGGGCTTTTTCACTCACCTATAAAGAAATATACAAATATACACATGCCATTCCAATACCACTAATAACCTTTGAATGCAGCGTTTCATGTACCTCGATCAAATCATATCTCCTAGTCTGAGGAGGCGTCTTCACGAGATGCTCAAACGCACAGAGAAGAAGATACGCACCAGACACGATCGCCCTGTACGTATCTTCTGCGACAGAAGGGAACTCAAAAGACACTCCCAAAGGCGCACCCAACTGAAGCGCTGCGCACCACCCCCAAAACCTTATGTATGCATGCATGCACAAACATATATATATATATATATATATATATATATATATATATATATTTGCATATGCATATGCATTTGGAGGCGCGCGCGTGTGTGTGCGTGTGTGTAGATAGGCAACTGGCTCTGTCACTGCTTCGGGACTGTACCGGCGCCTGCAGAAGCGTCATTTCGTCGACGCCAAGGAAGGTTCGGGAGCGAAGGGAGACACGCTTGATCATCTCTTTCGTCTCGCCGTTGAGGACGATGCCGACGTCGTCGGAGAGATGCCGGCGAGGCGACGCCGCAGGGAGAGAAGAGAAAATCTGAGTGACGAGTTGCTCGGCAGCCCGTCCCGTTTGTCTCTTTCCGCTTCTCGCGCGGTGGTTTTCGAGTGCGTCTCGGATGTCGGCGACGATGAAAGTCGTTGCAGAAAGCAGGAGGAAGTCTGAAGAAGTCAAGCAGACAAGCGAGAGAGATTAAGAGGGTCGCGAAGCGTCGCGCTCCGCATACCTGGAGGACGATCCGACCGATGACGCGGAGGAGACATCAGGAGGCCAGGCCCTCTGGAGTGTCTCGGAACCTGCGTCGGCGCGAGTCGTTTGTGCAGGAGGACCGTGGGGGATCTTTCCAGCCGTCCCTTCTCTCTTTTGCTGGCATTCGAGAACCGCCGTTGACCTGACGCCCCTCGACGTTTCCCGTCTTTGCTTCTCCCGGTCCTTTCTGGCGCCTGCGACCGCTCACCTTTTGTCAAATTGACGCGAGAGTCGAAATCCCTCAGAGCGTCTCCGAGAGTCTCGACGGTCGGCGCCACAAAGACCACCACGATTTGGAGGGGTTCCCCACGACTCGCAAATCGTCTCTGCAGAGAAGGTTGTTGTTCTTCGACAACTTTCTGGACGGCCTCGCCTTCCTCGTTGTTCCTCAGCAGCACAAAGACGTCGGTAACACCTAAACGGAGAGAGGACACGGCGAGGGCGTTCAGTTCCGTGACTCTTTTTCTCGAACTTCCTGTCCTTCTTCCCTCTCGTTTTGCCGGACTTCGATCCTTTCTCCGCGTCTATGCTTCTGCCTTTCCTCTTTCCCTCTGAGTCCTCCGCACTCTTCTGTGCTCCAGTCTCCCCTCCTCTGGCCCCCTTCCCTCTCCTTCCCTCGATTCCCTCTGTGTGGTTGCCGCGCAGAATCCGCGTCCCTCCGGCTTCGCTTTTCCCCTTTGTGCGCGCTCCTTTCGCTTCGCCGTCTTTTTCTCCTACCGTTTCGCGCGAGGAAGTCGAGAGCGAAGACAATCAGCGGTACGCCGCAGACTGGGAGGAGGGCGGGAGGGATCTCTTCGGCAAGCGGGAGGAAGTCCGTCCTTTCTTCGGGCAGCGAGAAGGCGCGGAGAAGAGACGGAAGCGAGGACGTGGCCAGGTCGGCCGACGACAGAGTGGGGAGGCGAACCGGCGCCGAAGGCGGCGCGAGAGAAAGGCTCGATTCGTCTTCTCGGCTGGCCGAAGCGGCAGGCGCAGAAGGCGGCGCAGACGGCCGGGGTTTCACATTCGCTCGCTTCAGTCCACTGGCGGTCGCCCCCGGAGCGCCCGCGGATGCTCCAACAGAAAGCGCAGAGAGTGCGCGCGAGACAAAAGAAGGAGAGGAGCGCGCAGGAAGGGGAGTCGAAGTGACCCTCTTCATCCTCTCAAGGAAGGAAGGCCAACGCTTCGCTTCCCCTTCCTCCCCAGGCTGCGGGGCTAGCGGCGGTCCGCCTTCCATCTTTGAAAACCAGTCGAATTCTCTCCCACCCGACTTCTCGTGACAAACAGTCGGTTTCCGCTTGTCTCTCGAGCCCGTTTCCCTCGCGATATGCTTTGGAAGGAGACCGCCTTCCTGATCCTCTTAGCTACCTCCTCACGGGCGGCCGTTTGCGCCTCAGATTGCCTCTCCTTGCGTCTCGTTGACTTCCAAAGGAACTCGAAGCCCGCGGCGCAAGATTTGCAGAGAACACAAAGTCGAGGGCGTGGAAAAAAGACGAAGCCTCCCCCGCGCCGCCTCGCAGCGAGGTGGACAAGGCACCGGAAAAACTCGAAGCGACAGTTGGCGAGAGAAGTGCGTCGCTCGAAGCCGCTTGGGGAGAGGAGCGCGTATTCGTTCGAAAAAAACTCCAGAGAGAGCGGAAAGACGTTTCACCGGGGTGTTCCTGATCTTCTCTCTCCTGCGTGAGGCCTTGCCGGAAAAAAATTTGCGCTCGCTGCACTTTGGCTGTAAACCGCTCTGTGTCTTGTGGCGGTGCGAGCGGACCCGCGCGGACGCCCTTCCGATTTCGAAGACTCGAGTTGAGGAATCGGGGAATTCCCGACTTCCTCGTCTGGGAAAATTCCGCAGACACTCAAACAAAATGGAACACGTGGAAAACCAAGCAGAGCCGCGCGAGGCGGCCTTTCCTTGCCGACACCGGGTGACAGCCGTTCGCCGGTGCCGGGGACCGGCTTCAACAAAACTTTTGCTTGAGATGGAAAAGAAGAAGATGACTGCTCACGTCCTATACCTTCAAGAAACCCTCCCCTTTATCTCCACGAAGCTAATAGAGGCGGCTAAGAAGCACGGAGGGATACAGCCGTGCATATGCATACATCGCCGTTGGAGGCGTGCACAAATGGTGGGACATCAGGGCGCAGGGGATAACGTGAAAAGAGACTTCGCCGGCGAAAAAACAGAGACGTCTGAGACTCTCCGCATTAGAAGCCTCTCGGCTGTTTGGTCCTCGAGGTTCGGGCTCTAAGAAGAGACTGCGCATGGCGAGAACGGAAGTCCCGTCTTGGCCTCCAGGACCCTCAAAAAAACTATACAGCCATACAGCGGTAACGCGTGCCCAGTGTGTATTTACGGAAATGCATGTAGATATCCATTCGCGACATGGACATTCATCGAGAGACGAACCCAGTCCGCGTTCCGTCTGTATCTCCCTTTGGACGCGTCTAGGAGAGACTGTGAGGCCAGGAACCGGGCTGAAGGTTTCGCGCACGCTTTCCCTGACAGGATTCCTCTCCACGCGCTTGCGAACATCTCTGCAGATATATATATATATATATGGAGATTGGAGCATTTCTTTGCGTCTCCGATGCGTTAGCGTCGCCGCTTTTGGCACAAGCGGAACGCAGAGCGGCGCGACGTCAGGAGGTTTAGATGCCTCACGATCTCAGCAACGCGAGAAGGCGCTTGGTGTTCGTCCGCGTTCGCGCAGAGAGTTGCCGACCTTTTCGATGCCGGGCGCGGTCTTGCTGAGTTCCGATTGTCTTGTTGCGCTTCCGGAGGCAACGCGCGTTTCCGTTTCTGCTCGGGAAGACGGCGTTGCCTTTTGGAAAACCCTTTATCTCGTGGAATCGGTGCGCAGGAGAGACAGAAAGGGGGTTTTCTCGGCCGCAGCCCCGTTGCCGCGCGTTTTTTCATTCAGGCGTCTTGTCCAACTGCCGCTCTAGATGTACGCGTACGTTTACAGCGGAACACGCCGCCGCACAGACGCGCTTCCGGCACTTCGCTCCGGAATCTTCTCCGTTTTTTTGCATCGGACTCGGGATTGCCTTTCTCCTCCAGAAATTCGAGTTCCTATTCGCGAGAAAACGCGTTTCCGACCGAGGCGACTCCGCGGCCACGATCTACGCGGGCGGTTCGCGCGCCAAAGAGCGCGCGGCAAAGCCCTTTGAATCGGGAGGGGCGAGTTCGCCGACACAGAGAGACATTTGAAAGGAAAGGCGAGGAAAACTGATATATCCCGTTTTTCGGTGTCGCTACACCGGCCGTCGCGGGAAGTGCTTCACAGGGATGCACGCAGAAAAGTGACCTCTCTTGACCGCCGCCGAGAAGAGAGTCGACGACGTGTGACACACGGACAAACGGACAAGACACGGACTCATCAAGAAGCTTGGATCTCGAGGCAGAACAGTGGCGCAGGGAACTCTCACAGAAACAGACGGTGACCCGTTGAAAAATCCCTCGCATCCCGTAGCTCTGCCTGCCGGAGCGCGTTCTCGTGTCTCGGTGTTTTCTTCTTCGTTTCTTCCTCTTTTCGGGGACAGGAACCTCTGCATTCTGTTTCCCTGCCTTCGTTTGTCAGCTCTCTTTGTAAGCCTCTTTCCATTCCCGTCCCAAAAGCTTTCGTCGAGCCTGCAGCCTCTCAGCGGCAGAGGTTGCCCTCAGCCTCTTGTCGCCCGCACCGAGTCGTCGTTCCCCTTTTTTTTTCATTCCCGGTCTATGCTCCGTCCGCGTTTCCACTTGCCTACTCGAATTGCCCAACTCCCTTCCCCTTGCAGCAGTCTCTTTCCTTTCCTCTTCCTCCGGTTCTTCCGATTGCTTCCCGTCAGCTCCCTTCGTTTCCACGCGGTAACCGCCTGGGGCTGCGCTCTCGGTCTTAGCCTCTCGGGCCAAAGGAACCGCGCGAGGAAAGAAGATGAGGGCCGCGTTGAAGTCGGTTGAAATCGACTGTCAAGACGAGACACAGGAGGGAGACGCTAGCGGCCGGTCTCCGGCTCGCCAGCCTTTTCAACCCCGGCAGAATCGGGGCGAACCGGGAACGGAGCGCAGCGAATCCGAGCCCCGCAGTCTCACTGAAGATCCCGTCCTGCGAGGCCGCAAACCGAGTTCTCGTCAAGAGGAGCTCGGACGCAAAGACGATCCGGAGCTCGATGCCGCAGCGGATTCGCACAACCCCCGTTTTTGCGAGAGAAACCTCCGAGTTTCTCGCTCCGGGTCGGACGGCCTGCGTGCGTCGCCGGAGAGGCACGGGAAGGTGTCTGTACACCCGGGGAGTCCTCCAGCGACTCCGAAGGCTTCGCTACTCGGTTTCAGCGCGCCGTCGCCCGCGAGCTGGTGTTGGATTTTGCAGAGAGAGGGAGCGCGCGGAAACTGGCCGGCGAGGGCTCCTGTAGACGAAGAGCCGCGCACGGACGTTTCGATTTGTGTGGAGCGCTCCGGGCGCGATGCGCGGCTCGAAAGCTCCGTCCCGCCTGGGCCTTCTGGTCTCCGCCTCGCGTCTCCTCCGTTCTTGCCTTCTCCCTCACCTGCCTTTCCGGCGCAACCCGGGGCGTCTGCGCCGCAGTGCCCAGCCGAAATTCCGCACGAAGGCGCGGATTGTCGGCGGCGGCTTTTCGCCGCGCCTTTCTCGTCGGTGCCGCCCACGGGGATCTGTTCGCCGTTCTCGGACGCGTCTTCGCTCTTCAGTCACCCGCCCTTCGGCACGATGCGTTCCACGTCGTCGGTTCGAGAGAGCTCCAACACCAGTCCCAAGACAGTCGAGGTGTGCTCGACGAACGCAACGAGTGGATGGTCGTCCTTCTCGCCGGTGCCGTCCGGCGGGAGTGTACGTACACCGCAACACTCCAGGCCGGGAAGCGACGACGACGCGAACTCGGGGCGCACAGACTCGAGTCTGGGCCACAGGCAGATGTGGCTGTTGCCGCCGCCCTCCCACTCGCTGAGCTCGTCGAGCCGCGAATGCCGCCTCCCCGCTGAAAGTTCGTGGCGCCGCCCGTCTGACGCGCCTACCAGCGACAGCGACCGGTCGAAGCGCCGAGGGAGGCCGGAGGGAAAGGCGAGCGCGACGGGAGAGAGAGAACGGGGGACTTCCGACGCCGAGCACGCGTTCTGGGCCTCGCCTCGCCGCTGGGACAGAGGCGACGAGCGGCGGAGCGATTCCGGGCGCCGAAGCGCGGCTTCGGGGTCGTGTCGCGTCCAGGGCAGGGGCTGCTTTTTTCGACTTGGGCAACTTCTTCGACGCTCGCCACTCGCCCCCGCACAAACCTTCGACGACGAAGACGAGACTCTCTACGTGGAGGGCGTCCTGCGGTTCTCCCGCTACCGGTCGATCCCCGTCGCCGTCGCGGTCCTCGTCATCTCCTTCCTCTACACCCTACCGTTTGTCCTGCACGGTTTTGAGGAGCTCCACCACACTCCGTCTGCCGAGCGACGCATTTTTGTCTTCTTTTCGTCTCGTCCTCCTGGAGGCTCGGCCCTCGACGCCGCTGCGTCTGAGCGAGGGGTGTACCCGGTGCGGGACTCTGACTACACAGCCGTCGTCCTCAGTCTCGTGTTTTGGATCCTCTCGCTCGGCTCTGTCTTCGTTTTCGCCTGCTTTGCCATCTTCGCCGCCTTCGTTCGGCGCATCGAGAAGGTTCTCTGCTGGGTGACAGCAGTTCACTTCACCGCGCTCGCCTGCGCCGAGTGCTTCCAGGCGCTTCGGACCTCGGCCTGTCCCGATTCCTTCCTCTCGGACGCGACGCAGGAAGCCGGCGGGTGCACGCGCGTCGACTCGGGGCTTACGCCTGAGCTCCTCATCATGCAAGTCTTCTTCCTGATCGTGTTGGACTTTGTCTTTTGCGTTCGCTTGAAGACGTCGCAGTGGCTGCATCTCTGTGCGGTGTCTCTGCTCTTGGCGCTGGCGGTCACCTACACCGTCGCCCTCCCGCTCCCTGCCTACCTCGTCGCCTCGCTCTGGGGCCAGTTCGTGATCGGCTGCTTCGTCCTCTCGAGCTTGCTCCTCGCCGCCCTCGCCCTCGAGACGGAACGACGAAGAACGTTCCTCCACTGCCAGCAGGCCAAGGCGCGCGTCGCCGAGCTCCAGGAACGCGCTCAAACCGACAAGAACCAGGGAAAAGTCGCCGTCTTGGGCCTCATCCACACGCTCAAACAGATGGACGCCTGCCTGCGGCAACTGCAGAACCTCGCGCCTGATGCCTCGGTACACATCGGAACGGGAACAAAACGCGGGAAACGCGCACGACGGCGGGAGGGAAACGACGACTTCAAACACAGAAAAGCAACTGGGACCGCGAAGAGAATGGAGAAACGAGGGAACCGCAGGCGAAGACGGAAAGAAAAAACCGGAGGAGAGGAACAGAGAGCGCCGAACCTGAGAAACACAGACTCGCGAGTTAATGAAGAGGCGCGGCCACAGAGAGTCGGATCGAAACGAGACGTGCAGCGGATCTCAAACACTGCGCAAAAGGCGCAAACCCGCATGCCGCGTCCTGTCAAACTGTGAACACGTAAAATACAAAAGTGGGAATGGCAAAGGGAGAAAAAGAGCAGCAGAGAAGCGGACGCACAGAAAAAGAAAAAGAGGAAGAGGAACAGAGGTGGGGAGACTCAGAGAGAGAAAAAGGGAGCCAGAGAACGAGAGCTATCCTCTGTGTGTCGCTGTCGAATGGGTACGCACTGTCCGTTCACCTCAGAATCACTTTCTCGTTTCTCTTTTGTCGGGAACTTTTCGTTTCCAGGACGTGGTATGCCAGCTGGACACCCTGCGTCTCCAGTGTCTCGGCATCGCCACGAGCTCCGAAAACTTCTACGCTGTCAACGTGGATTTCCTCCCCACCGACGTTCGCGACGTGCTGCATCTTGCGGCGCAAGACTCCTCTGAGGACGAGGCCTTCAGAAACACCCAAATCCTCCTGGGCGACAGCCTGTCTCCGAGGTAAAGGAAGAGCGGCATCCTCAACCGCCCGGCGTTATATGCCGACATGCCAAGTTACCTTTTCATGCGTCTGTAAATGTTGTATGGATGCATCCTGCTGTATGCCCCTGTGTAGATGCATTTGGTTTTGCGGACTCCCGTTTTTTTGATGTGCGTGCGTAGAGATGCCTGTGGAGAGTGAGTCTTGACTTGCCTGCCTACAGATCGGGGTATAAAAATGCACCCATGCACATCTGTATCTATGTGTGTGCATGTACACAAGTGGATTTTCATTCCCGTCCTTGGATCACTGGAAGCAGGAGTGGAGCCGATCGTGGCGCGTCTTGAACCTTTTTCATCTCAGAGAGAGTCTCGCCTGGGAGGTCTTGAAAAGCCTGTTTTCTCGGCCCGGCGTGTCTGGGGCTCTTTTCAGGTTTCACTCGGGAACCTGTCTGGTGATTGGATCGCCGCCGCGCAACGCAGCCGCCCAGTCGGTCTCGCCTTTACACAGCCGCAAAATGGCGCTTCTCGGCGAGATGGCAGCTGCTGGGAGAGTGCCAGGGCGGCGCGCCTCCTGCGAGGCCTGTGTCGGATCTTCAGCGGCGAAGGACAAGGAGACAGGCGAGAAGGAGAAGGCGAAGCCTGTGCAGGTTCCGCCTCTCGTCGAGCACGAGTTGCTTTCCCACGTGGGAAGTTTTTGGCCGCTCGACATCTTCAAAATCGACCGGGAATGCAACGGAAACGTAAGCGCGACAGGCACCGCGAGGCCAGAAAGAGCGGTCTTTCCGCCCGTCGTCAGAGATCCGACCACTCCAGCCTGAAGCGGAGACAGCTCTCCCTTCTCTCGGCGTGGGCTCCCCCGGCCGTTCCAATCTCAGTCGAGCAGAGCTAGCGCGAAAGGCGCGAAAATCACCAAGCTTAACGCACTTTCAAGACGCGACAGACAAACGGGCGGTTTGATAGCTCATCCCATTCGGGAAAGGCTGGGCGCGTCTCCCTCGCGTTTTGACTCATACTCGGGCTGATTTGTGTATATCTTCTCTTTCCCTTTTCAGGCGCTGCTTCACGTCGGGTATCACCTCCTGGATCCTCTGTTGGCTGCGGGATTCTTGTCCTGTTCGCGGGGAGTCGTCCTCGAGTTTCTCTACTCGCTGCAGTGTCTGTACAACGGCACGCCGTACCACAACCAGATTCATGCGGCAGCGGTCGCGCACATGGCGCTGTCTGTCTGTTACCTGTTGGATTTGTTTCATCCGACCCTCGGGGCGTCTCCGAGCGAGGGCTCGCAGCTCTTTGCACACCAGCTGGCCTTGATCGTTGCGGCGCTCGGCCACGACGTGGGGCATCCTGGCCGGAGCAACGCGTTCCTCATTCAGTCCTCCTCGACGCTGTCTGTGGTGTACAACGATCGTTCGATCCTCGAGAATTACCACGCGTGTCTGACCTTCTACACGCTGTCTCACCGCACCTGCAACATCTTCCGGGGGAAGACGGTGACGCAGTATCGGGACATCCGGAAGAAGGTGATTGAGCTGATTCTCTCGACAGACATGAGTCACCACTTTGAATTCGCCACTCGAATCGCTGCACGGCGCGAAAACCCAGACTTCAACTTCCGCGAGCGAGAAGAAGACCGCGCCCTCGTCCTCTCGCTGGCGATCAAAGTGGCGGACTTGGGTCACTGCGCCGTCGACTGGGAGGCACACGCCGCCTGGTCGGCGAGGCTGAAGGAGGAGTTCTTCGCCCAGGGCGACGAGGAACAGAGGCTCGGCCTCCCGGTGTCTCCGCTCTGCGACCGGTCGCAACAAGGCCAGCTGCCGCGAAGTCAAGCGAACTTCATCGAGTTCCTCTTCCTGCCGCTCGCCCAGCACGTCGCCGCCATCGCCCCCGACGACCGATTCGAGAGAACTGCCATCGCGCGCGCCCGACAAAACATCTTCTTCTGGGAAAGCAGACAAGCCGACATCGACGCAAACAACGAAGAGTAGAAATGCTCAAAGGAAGAAACGAACGCGACGCACAGGCACCGGAAGAACGGGAATCAGAAGAGGGGGAGGAAGGAGATGAGGCGACGCAGTGGACGAGTTTGAAGACAGGGACAGAAACCGTAGAGACAGCACGTGCAGAACGGGGGCTAACAGTGTCGCCTTCGCCCTTCGCACATTCCAGATGTAAACCAGAAATCCAACCCGGCTGTGGGGTGATGCCGTGAACGAGAAGCACAGACCGGGACGGCGTGCGGCTCTTCTGTTGGGGCGGGACCGGCATATAGAACACCAGGTGGAAGGGCGAAAAGAACTCGGAAAAGTGAAAAACCGGACGAGGCGTGGAGCCTCAAGAGCTGCGACACGCCGATAGTTGCCATACGCAGCCGATTCTCGCAGGAATCGTAGCCGGCGGAGACAGGCCACCTTCCGTGGAAACGGAAAAAGCGCTGGGGCCTTCGTGGCTCTCTTAGACTCTTTCCGACACACACTCGATGAGCAACAAAGTAACCGAACAGGAGCGAGACAGTGCGAAATGGCTCTGTTTTTTGCGTCGAGTTTAACTAAAATCCGGGTTTTCAGTGCCAGATGCCGCAGGCGCCGACGCGACGGGTGGGGGGACACATTTCCAGGAGAAACCGGCACGCGACGGAGACAAAGGCAGTCGGTATCGAAGCAGAAAGCGAGTTTACCCATCGTTTTTGGTGATACAGCGTTCACATGACAGAAAGCTGGAGAGTATAGCACAGGCGACACAGGCCGCGCGAAATCGTTTCCCTCAGAAAACTCGCGTTTTAAGAGACATGCGATCCCCAATGCAACGGGTCAGCGAGAGGACGAAATTTTTCTGACCTAGCTGCCTGAGCTTCACACACGCACAAAACTGCTGCACTGGGGGGAGATAGAAACTTGCAGGGTAGACTTCTGCGAGTGATCCTGTAGCCGTTAGACGCCGTGATAAGAGAGACAGATATGCTGCGCGCCGATGTCAGCGTCAGGAAGTGCATTGATCAAGAGGCTCATGCGGACATGCGCCATCGGTGAGGAGCGGCGTTCCATTGAAACAAATATGCCTCTAACAGTTTTTTATAAGGAAACACAACAAACGCACGCAATTTCAACTGCAGGTGTGCCGAGCTTCAGGTATATATATATATATATAAATATCCGTATAGGGGAGCGTGTGTGTTTATATATATATATATATATATATATATTTATACTTCAGAGAAGGTTATGCTTATGCAAATATATACATTTGTATAATCATCCGTACAGAAGAGTGTATGTGAGTGTGAAGTGTGCAAACCAGGCTGTTTTCCTGCTGGTGGTGTGTTCTGAAGAAACCGGATGTGAGTCAGCATCTGAAAGGAACCGGGAACATTTTTTTTTGTTCGGGTCCACACTGCTCTTTTCTCTTGCTCGCTTTGCTTTCCGCTGCACATCTCGAAGTGGCGCGTCAGGCAGGTGTTCAAAAATGTATCCGGCCTGTCGTTCTCCTCGGTCTCCAAGCGCCAATTGAAGTAGGTTTCTCTTGAGGTACGTGTCCACGTGTTCCTACATTAATCTCAGGTTTGTTTTTAATTTTTTTGGTCACTACTCCGTGGATTCGTTTGCTTGCGACGAGAGCGAACGCGAGGCGGAAGAAAGAAGGCGGCAACTGTGCGAAAAAATCGATTTTGTCTCGTTCCTGACTCGGGCATTTTTCGTCTCGGAAAAAAGAGGTTTCGGGCGCAGGCGTGCGCCGCCTCAGCGAGAGGGAGGTGCCCGAGGCGCGAGAGAAGAACAGAGCTGCAAACGCACCAGGAAAGCGCCAATCGGGGCCACTGTCTGAAGCCTTTCGAGCGGCTGTACATGTCTGGAACGCAAGATAATATACTGTGAGAAAGGAAAGGCGCAGATCTCGGTGAGCTTTCGCAAAAACGTTTTTGCCGAAACACAGACACGGACGGGAAAGGTTCACCTAGCGCCGGCCTGATATTCGGGAGATGAAGCCAAGGCCGTAAACATGAAACAGCCATAAAAAGGAAAAGGCCCACTGACCAAGACATGAATCGAGACAGTGCTGCACAGACATATGTTAATCTTCCCTGATCCCGACCCGATACCTTCACCCGATATCGCTGTCCTTAGTCTTCCCTGCTCTTTTCTCCCTCCACATGCTCTTCTGGCTCGCCTCTCAAAGGCGCCGGTTCTTGCCCCGCAAGTTTTCTAGTCGAAGTGGGCGAGGGCTACGAACACCTCCGGCGCGTCGCTCAGCTTCCACGGCCTCACGTAGGCGAAGGCAACTGAAAAATCGCCTGCCTCGCCGGGGACGATTTCGCTCTCGTACAGAGCCTGCCGACTCAGCCTTCCCTTCTCGCCCTCGACAGTCGAAGGAAGGGAACCTGACAGGAAACAGAGACAACACGACACAGCAGGAAAACCAGAGAAAGAACGAGAGATCAGGGAATGACGATAGGGAGATCAAGGAATGACGAGAGGGAGATCAAGGAGTGACGAGAGGGAGATCAAGGAATGGCGAGAGGCAGATCAAGGAGTGACGAGAGGGAGATCAAGGAATGGCGAGAGGCAGATCACGGAATGACGATAGGGAGATCAAGGAGTGACGAGAGCGAGATAAAGAAGTGACGAGAGCGAGATAAAGAAGTGACGAGAGCGAGATAAAGAAGTGACGAGAGGGATATCAAGGAGTGACGATAGGGAGATCAAGGAATGACGAGAGGGAGATCACGGAATGACGATAGGGAGATCAAGGAAGAACGAGAGCGAGATAAAGAAGTGACGAGAGGGATATCAAGGAGTGACGATAGGGAGATGAAGGAATGGCGAGAGGGAGATCAAGGAATGACGAGAGGGAGATCAAGGAGTGACGAGAGGGAGATCAAGGAGTGACGATAGGGAGATCAAGGAATGGCGAGAGGGAGATCAAGGAATGACGAGAGGGAGATCAAGGAGTGACGAGAGGGAGATCAAGGAATAGCGAGAGGGAGACCAAGGAACGACGAGAGGGAGATCAAGGAAGAACGAGAGGGAGATCAAAAAATACAGAAGAAAGACCAAACGCTGCTGTGCGGGCCTCGGGCGGACAGACGTTGGCCTCTCTTCATAGCGGCCTGTGTCGTGCTCGCTCCTTCGCCACAAGCCTCCCAAGCGTGAGATGCACGAAGAGGCCGAAAGAGGCGAAAGGACATGTCGACACCAACAGACACACCACGCGAGGAAGCGTCGAGAGCGGAATCAAAGAATCAGCACCGACTGCCGGGCATGCAGAAAGAAGACTCGATAGACCCAAAAGGGTCGTTTCCTTACGCATTGTTTTCTCGGGGGGAGAGATGGTGAGGCCGTTCTTCCGTGTCGATTCTGCAAAGACTTTCATGAACAGAACGTCCTCGAGATCCTCATCGTCTGTCGCGGTGGTTCCCTTTTCATCTGCCTTCTCCGCAGTCTTTTCTGCTGTCTTTTCACTTGCCTTCTCCGCAGTCTTTTCAGCTGTCTTTTCACTTGCCTTCTCCGCAGTCGTTTCTGCTGTCTTTTCACGTGCCTTCTCCGCAGTCGTTTCTGCTGTCTTTCCAGCAGTCTTTTCAGCTTTCTGTGAGGAAGCTGCTGGGGCGCCTGAGTCCTTCTTGCCTCCGAGTTTCTTCCGAATTTCCTCGCGGAAGTCCACGGGTAGGTCGAGCCCTCGATAGACGTCCAACACAACGAGAGTGTACCCCGTTCCCAAAGTCGCGGGGATTTGCACTTTCATCGGCTTCTTCTGCGCCGTGCGTCCTCGGCCGTAGGCGAAGTGAACTTTAACAGGCCGGGCTTTCTTCGTGGACTCGTCTTCTTTCGAAGCGTCGCCTTCCTTGGAAGTTGCTCTGCTCTCGTCGCCACGGGGAGGAAAAAAACTGATCACAGACGCCTCTGTGCAGGTCGGCACGTCCGCAGGAGGCACCGCGCGCTGCGAAGTGCCCTCTTTGCAGCTCGCCACAGTCTGCGGTGTACATACACACCGGAAGGTGCCGTGAGCAAAGAGACGGTGAGAAACAGGCTCTGGAGACAGCGAGGTCGCGGGAGAGCGACTGGGAGCCGCGCAACGACGCACGATTTCCGCGCGAGAGGCATTCCGGCAAAGAAACCAACTCTGGTACTAGGGGAAATACGACGCACAAAAAGAGTGAGTTTGCGGAGGTTCAGAAGGTTATTCACTGCATGCACGTATATACGCGTGAAAATGCGATGTGGATATATATATATATATATATATATATATATACGCGTGACCTGTGAGAACGCGTAGTTGCGGATCGAGTTACATTCCTCGTTTCAGTTGCACGTGTGCGGTAAACAACGGTCGATCCTAGGTTGCTGATAAGGATGCATGCGACAGTTCGCGCTCGCACCTCTGGCGCTGTCTCTGTGATTCGTAGCTTACCATGCAGAAGAGAAAAACAGTCAGCAGGACAGCCAGGTGCGTCTTCGCGCCAAGAAACCGCGGCGCCATGGCGACTGACATCTTTGTGGGTATCGGGAGCTTTCGCCGGAAATCCATTTTGCGCTCTTCACCTGATACTGACGGAACACGCGCCGCGAACGACAGTGTCCGGCTGTGGCTTTTCTCCGCAAATCAGAACGGCCTGGTTTTCTACTGTATGCACGAGATGCCGGGGGCTTTCGACAGAGGATCCGAACGAGAAGAAAAGAGTGCTCCTTGCTATTTTCCGTTCTACTTTGTCCCTCCTGTTGACTGGGGTCAAAAGAGAGATTCGTGAGACGCTCGGCGAAAGAAGAGGCGCCGACGTGAACGCGGCCGTCGCTCTCCGGGGTGGACGCGCGGAGGGCTAGCGAGGCACTAGCGGCGGAGAAGTGCCAGGAGAAAGGAACGAGGAACGCGGAAATAAAACGGGCAAAAGGTTACAGATGGGTCTGAGTCGGGGCACGAGGGAGTCTCACAAAGGATGCGGCTAAGTGAGCGCTTGTCAGAAAAACGCGACGGGGAAACGCGATAGAGAGCGCGGCACGAGGGCCAGGGGACACCGCACGGCGTGGAAAGAGAAGCGATCAGAAACCGAAGGCGAGTTCGATACAAAGTGACAAGTTCCGGATATCATGCGATCTACACTTTTGACATGACACGGAAGAAAAGAATCGAGAGAGACGCCGGCCCACTGGGGCACGCCTCTGGCGGAAACTCGGAGACCTTCCAGCGGTTAGCTGCACTTTTGAGGGATTTGTCCTGTCTCATCTGGGGGGAAACGCCTCAATAACAGAGAGTTTGCGTGGAAAAAACACCGAGCAATCTAAGAAAATGCGGGTGCGTTTCGCAGGATTAGCCTCGCGAGACGATTCGATTCCAACCGCCCAAAAGGGTTTCAGGGAAGAAGCGTTGCATGCCGAGACGATGCGTCAAAGGCCGTTGCCACCGTGTCACTCACCGGCGAAACTCAACTTCAGACACAGCGTTTTGCACACAGGGGTGGTATCTTTATAGGAGAATTACACATTTTTCGTTGAGAGCTCTTCGCAATCGGGAAGAGATGCTGCGGAGAGGCCCGCAACAAGAGGCTGTACAGGCACCGTTATTCAGTTACAGCGGTCGAGAGCGTCCGACAGAAGGCGTTCCTCAAGGAGCGTTTCTTATCCAAACCCCAAACTAGGCGGACTAGGAAGAGATTCCCCAGGAGTGCGGACCGGTTTCTTCTTAATTCTCAGGACCGCCAGTGGAAAAAGGCCATACGCACCGACTCGGGGACGAGAAGATCCGGGCGACGGCGGTTGTCATGGAGAAGGGAATATACGCAGGGGCGGCAGAGCGTAAAAGCGACGAGATACGAAACAGACAGCAAGCTTTGAGATGTTTCGATATTCGAAAGCCCAGCACCACGCGCTCAGCCAAAACACACACTCCGCAAGGCGGTCTCGGTCAAACGCTCAAAGCGCTTCTCTGCCTCGCTGTAGCTCGATGCCGACTCAAAAGAGGGCTGTGAGCAAAATCGCAGGCGTGCGCCGAACACACACACACATGTGAGCACGGCGCACAGGAGGGGCGAGCGTCAGTCTCGACATCTTCCGCGCATCTAAGCATGCCGGCAGAAGCAAGCTGTGCAGAGGAGCTGAAGCGAGCAATCGCCCTCGGAAAAGCGAAAAGATTTCCGCCTTTGTTCCCTCCAGGAGTTGTCCTTGACCTGGACCCCCCAGGTGTATATACACTCGAGTTTTCCGGTGGGGCGCGCTGGCTGTACTCCCACGGCTGTGTCTCGGTTGCTTTTTTCCTTTTCGAACGGCACTTTTGCCGCGGTATTCTCCGCGTTCTATTTGTGTCTTCTCGCGTGTGACGTGGCCACGCTGGTAATTCGAGAACTGTTCAAACCTTCTCCCCGATCTCAGGCTGCTGTCTCAAGTTCCCCGCCCGTCGCGTGTGTCTGGGCGTAGGCCCCGGGTGCGGCAAACCCGCTGGCTTCAGCGAAGCCAACGTGAGTCTGCGCACGGTTCGGAACACCAAACAATGGAAGCGCCTTGCAGTGGCAAACCCTCGCGAATTCGCCTCCGAAAAGTCGTCCTGGGACTGCCTCGTCGCGCCTCTCTTTCACTCGGCAAGGCGCCCGGCCTCAAGGTCTGGCGCCTCTTCCGCTGCTCACGATTCTGTTCAGAAGGCTCCTCGCCTTGCGCCCCGATTGCTCCGAAAACGCTGTAAGTTCACGTGTTTTTCGCATGCCTCTTCTGTTGGTTTCTGCTGGCACGCAGCACCCCTCCTCCTTGCGCCCGTTACCTCGTCTTGCCGTACAGGAACGGTGGGGTGGTCCTGACCTCTAATACGACACGATGCATGCGTCAAAAAGTGGCCTTATCGGCCGGAGAGCCCCGCGAAAAAGCGGGCTCTTTTGCTCCCTCGTCGGCTATCGTTCCTCTTCAATTGCCGTCGGGGTTTCTCCGTCTCCGACGCTGACGCAGCGGAGTTCCCCATCTTTGTCCCCTCTTCTCACGCGACCTTGCTGGGTGCGCAGTTCCTGTGCATGGGTCTCCTCTAATGCCTCTCCTCTCGCTGCCTCTCCGTCCTCTCTAGCCTCTCCTCTCGCTGCCTCTCCGTCCTCGCTAGCCTCTCCTCTCGCTGCCTCTCCGTCCTCGCTAGCCTCTCCTCTCGCTGCCTCTCCGTCCTCTCTAGCCTCTTCTCCTCCGGAAAGCAGACCATCCCAGCCCCGCTCCGCGGTTGCCTCGCGGCCCTCGCGTTCAGCTCACTCCGACAGCCGAAATGGCGATTCTCTTCTTTCCTCGTCCTCTTCACCTGCGCACTTCAGTTCCTTCGCCTCCATTCCCTCTCTGTCTCCTCGGAGACACGGATTCTTTTCTTTCCTCTCAGGAATCACGCAGAAAAGCCACCGTCGGAGCCGCGACGCAAGCGAAGATGTGTCGCCTGGAATCTTGCAGCTTCCAGGTGTACATACACCAGAGCAGCTTGTCCTTCTGGGACGCCAGGCGGTCAGTGATTGCGAGGCTTTCCTCGCAGCTGGCGGTGCACCGACCTCGTCTCCTCTAGACAGGCACGAGCAAGGAAAACCGTCCTCTCCCTCGTCACCTTCTTCTTCCTCTTCTCCTTCTTCTTCCTCGTCACCTTCTTCTTCCTCTTCTCCTTCTTCTCCCTCTTCTCCTTCTTCTTCCTCTTCTCCTTCTTCTTCCTCTTCTCCTTCTTCTTCCTCTTCTCCTGCCGAGGCTTCAGGTGATTTTGCTTTGTGGGCAGAAGCGCGGCGCGCGGTACAGGCTCTGGACGCAGTCAGCAACACTCTCTGCAAAATAGCCGACGGATCGGAGCTTCTGAGGTAACGGCAATCCCTGTTTCGAAGTCGGTGTTCTTCGTTCGCGACTCTCCCCCTTTCCGTTTCGCAAGTGTGCGAGAGCACGCTCAAGCGGCCGTGGTATCCCCGGCGGCCGTGAGCGCATCTGTCTCTGGGTGTACGGACACACAGAGAGACTCCCTCTGGCTGAAACCTTTCGTCAGATAGAGGTTAACCCAGCTCTTGCATTCTTTCGTTTGAGCCTACTTTTCTCGCTTCTTTGCCTCCTTTGTCTCGGTTGCGAAGAAGGCGTGTGCCTCTCGTGGCGCGGCAGAACCCGGGAAACCCGAAAGACCAAACACACACGCCTTCCACGACCAGCTTTGCGCATTCTGTCTGTAGGTGGGCGGTAGCGACGCGGTAAAAGTGAGAAGGCGAAGCCCGCAAGGACGAGAGAAACGCGAGGCTCGATGTCGTTCTCCTTTTCTTTTTGTTGCGTCTCAGGCAAGTTCACCCGGACCACAGATGGAAGCATGCAGGCGCCGAGGTCGTTGGACACGTGCAGGACTTCATGAGTCGAGTGAATGTGAACAACAAGGTGCGGCAAGCGGACGAATTCACTTCTGTGGGGCGTCGAAATGGACAGACACCGCAAGAAAAGAGAGACGGAGATCCAGTGTGCTCACGCAGTCGCTGTCAATCGGCCACGCTGCCGATCGAGTTCATGGCACTTTGCAAAAACGTCTTTTCTCTTCCTCCATTCCTCCTGTTTGTGACTTCAGGTGTACGACCAGATGCACCGGCTCACTGAGACTTTGGGGCCTTCTCTTTCCCGAGACGCACATCCCCCTTCCTGCCTTCCTCCCTCCTCGCCTTCCTCCACTTGCGCCTCTCCTTCGGACTCTCCTTCGGACTCTCCTTCGGACTCTCCTTCTGCCTGTCCTGTTCCGGCCTCGACGTTTTCTCCTTTCCCCCCTGAGTCGAAGCACACGGAGGGACAGCTGCGAGAGGGCGAAGAAGCGACTGCGAGCTCGCTGCAGAGAAACGATGCAAAGCCCGAGCAGGAGAGTCTCACGGTAGAGGAAATTCTTGTCCTGCGAAGCATGCGGGACTCGATGGAGCAGCAAGGCGTCTTCTTGGAGCCTGAAGTGAAGGTGAGCATGTCTCCTTTCCGTTCGCCCTTTGGATGAAGTTCGAACGCCATGCGCCTTCGCCTGCTTTTTTCGCAAAGTGTTCGCCTCTTCTCGCCATCCGTCGCCTCTGTCCACGAAACACTCGCCCAGAGTCCGATACCCGTGCAAGCATATATATATATATATATATATATATATATATATGTATGTATTCTTGGACGCTTCCTTCTACATCAACACAGCTACACATGGACGTCGTTCTATACACATGCATTGTTCCATGTATATATGTAGACGCTGTTGTACGTATATATATATATATATATATATACATACGTATGTATATGTTTATATGCACTTCTAAGTTTAGACACGTTTTCGACGCATGGAGCTTCAGCCTGTGCCATACATGTTCAGACGTATGTCTACAAATGTGTCGTTCTCGATATGTGTACTTCAGCATGTGCATTTGAGTAACTATGGCAAGCGTTTGTGTATTTACGTTGGTAACTCGATATATATCATTCGACATTGAAGTTTACAGGGAAAAAAAGGCAAATGTGTAGTTGCATATGTGTTTGTGGACCCGGTCGTGGAGGCGAAGCGCCTGCGCCTGTGCACGACTGTGGAACAGAGAAGGGAAGTTTCTTGAACTGAAAGTCGCGGCAAACGTTGCGTTGTCTTTGCGCACTTCTCTAGGATCGCTACTTGAGGCTGATGACAGAGGAAGCGCGTCTCGCAGCTGAGATCGCCGAACGTCTGGAGGAGCCTTCGAACTCAGAAGGTGACAGGCCGCATGCACCTTTTTGATCTCCCTCTCCAAAAAAGAGGGTTTCTCTGACGGCTTTATCCTTCCGCATGTCTGCGGGATTTGCTGCAAGAATCTGCTTTAGCGGGATCCCGCCGTGCAGCTGTCTTCCACTGTTTTCCGTCGGTTTTTCGCCCCGACAAACGTCTCTCTCCCCAGTTGTCTCTCCCGGGGCTGTCTCGGTGCATTTTCTCCTGCACGGCACGCCACGCACAGAGCCTCGACCTTTCTCTTCTCTCTTTGCTGTGCATGCATCGCGCCTCAGTCTGCCTTCCGCTTGCCTTTTCCCCCTGTGTGCGTCCATGCTCAGCCGCCGTCGCGTCCGGGCCGAGTCGCGTTTCTTCTGCTGGTATTGCGTCCTCTCTGCCTCGCGGTTCTGTCTCCGCAGGACTCGTGATTTCCACCGACGCGCTCGTCGCCTCCGGGATTCCTCCGGACGTAGTGGCCGAGCTGCAAGGCGAAAAACCTTTCTTCTCCTCGAGGCGGCGGGCGCTACGAGGCAGCGGACCCGGGAGCGACAAGGCGTTCGTTGCGGCGCACAGCGCGCTTGCGCACGTCCTCCTCAGGTAGGGGAAACCCTCGCAGAAAAAAAAGGGCGGGACTGTCTCATAGGGGTGCTCCGAGAACTGGAGATTGCTACGCAAGTGGATATGCACAACGCATGCACACAAGCAGTCCCATCCCAAGGAAACCGATATCCGGCCAGGCAGCTCATGCAGCGGACTTCACCGATGAGCATCCATATTCACAGGCTCGATTTCGATGCAAGAGCATGCGTACACACGTGAAAATATCTCACTGGGTGTGCGAATCCGTCGAAGGCGAGAGATGCCGGTTTATCTCTGCATAGAGAGAGGCATGCAAGTAGGGATGGACAGGCAGAGTCTATGCGGGAGGGGCGTTGGGATTCGGTTCTGGTCTCCGAGCAAAGACACTAGAGGAACGAGAGGAGGGCGAGAGGGAAAAGAGAAAAGGGGAGAAATGCGCGTCGACAGACACAGCACCCAGGCAAGTTCCAGCCTACCGCGGAAAGGACATTGCAAAGACGCGAACCCGGCAAGGGAATGTGGAAAGGCATGTGGAAGGAAAAAAGGAGAAGAAATGTGGAAAGAGACACGAACGGGAACGGGGAAGGGACACGAGCGAGGCAGAGCGGTTGCGGAGACAGGCCTCCGTCTCCGCGTGTATGGAAGTAGAAAGACCACAGTTCGACGCGGGCGACAACTTCCGTTTTCCTTTCCTCTCAGGGAATGTGCCGAGGCATCCATTCGCCGCGATGTCTACGAGCTTCAACGCGCCACCACCAGACACGATGAGGTAGGAGGAAGCGAGAAAAGGAGAGGTGCTGTACACACAAAAACGCACAAAAACCTACATACATGGACATATATTTGCTGGGCTCGCCGCGAATGTATGCAAGTATAGACGTATATATATATATATATATATATATGTCTCTCTTCCTCATCTCTCTCTCTCTCTATATATATATATATATATATATATATATATCTGCATGCATGTATATCTATGTAAGCATATCTATTTATTCTCTGTATGCATACGTGCTCACAGAGGTAGAGATGTGTGTCTATGCGTGCAAGTCCAAGCGCGTGCCGATGTATAAATGCGGGCAGTTTTGTCTTGCGCCGTTCCCGTGTTTGGTAGGAGACCGAGAAGCGGCTTTTTCATCTCTTGCATCTTCGGCAAGAACTCGCGAAGCTGCGCGGCTACACCACGTGGACGGCGTACGCGCAACGGTGAGAAGAAAGACGCGTAGCTGTACCTGCGAGGAAAGCGATCGAGGCTTCGTTGTTGGCGAAACGTTTCTCGTTTGCGTCGCGTCGGGTGCAAGCAACTAAGCCGTGCGCAACCGTTCGCTTCTCTCCGGGGATCCACCGAAGACGGACTCGCCCATACGGACGAGTCAGGTTTCCCGTTTCTATCTCTCTTGTCTCTTTTCGCTCTTCTCGCCTTCTGTTTTGCTTTCTCAGAGATGGCATTTTGAAGACGCCGGAAACGATCGACGCGTTCCTGTCGCGGCTTCTTGACGCGCTGCGGGTCCGTCGCTCTCACCTTGTCTCCGGCGCCAATACCGAAACCTGAATGCATCCACAAACTCATTTATATATATAGATATAGATATAAATGTGTAAATATATATTTATATATATTGCAGAGTTGTAACGATGCATGAGTACACATTCATCTACACATCTAGGTACAATTATTTCAGTGCGACGGTATCTGGGCACTGCTGTCGATGCACACACAGTCGGACCCTGAAATAACCGTCGATATATATATATATATAAGCCCCTGAATGTTTCTATTTAACTACCGATTTAGCCATCGATTTATCTATACGTCTCACTTTATACGTATATGTATATATATATATATATATATATATGTAGAAGGAGAGTGGAGTTGTGGCTGTTTTTGCCTTTGTAGTTCAGACGTTTTGGGGGCCTCTGTGTTTGCATGCGGCAAGCGACGTGTCGGCTTGTTCCGCCTGGGCGCGCGCCCCCGGTGGATCGGTGAAAGTCTCAACGTCGAGTCTCCGTCCTACTTTCTCTCCGTGCTTTTTTTCTCTTCACTTCTTCTTCGCTCTCCCTCCTTCTCTCCCCACTTTCCATCTCTCCATCGCTGTCCCCTCTCGGTGTCCTTTCGTCTTTGTCCTTTCTCTCTTTTCTCTGCTTCTCATCCGCCCCGCTGCGGCTTGTGCCTCGCTCCGTCGTTCGTTTGGTCTCTCCGCAGTGAGGGCCTCTCCGCCTTTGCTTTTTTCGCCGCGCTTTCAATCCCCGTCACTCTCTGGACCGGTCTCTGCTTCTCTTTTCTGCAGCCTGGAGTTGAAACAGAGTTGAAGACGCTGGCGGCCTTCGGCGCGTCCTCGGGTCTTCTCAGAAACGCGCAACAGGGCGGCGTTGAGCCTTGGGACCTCCCGTTTCTTCTCCGTGCCTACAGTATCTCTACAACGCACCCGTCGTACGTGGCGGGAGCGCGAAAACCAGGGAGAACTCGCTTCTTCTAAACGCCGCCTCTTGAACCTCTTGCAGCGCCTCCAGAGCCTTCACCCGATTCATTTCAAACACAAAGAGGCGCGGTTCCGAATCACTCTCGTTCGTGCCGACTTTCTCTGCAGCTGTCCACCTTTCCAAATGTGTGCTTCGCTGTGTCGGGATGCGCTTGTTCGTGCCTCCGCCTTCCGCCGAGTCGGCGCGTTTGCCTCTGATCTGTGTTCGATCTTCCCTCGATGCCTCGGTGCCGCATGTCTGCGTTCGACTTTCGCGCGTTTTCGGAATCCGGCGGCGTCAGTGATGTCCTTTGCTCTAATGCGTGTCGACACGTAGGCCTGCGGCAGGCAGCTCCATTTCGGTCCGCGCGCTTCTCCAGGGCGTGCAAACGGTTCTGGAGCGCCTTCTGGGTCTTCGCCTTGTCAGAACGACGCCGGCGAAAGGTGAGCCTTTTCGTCTCAGGGGAGGAGTCCGCGTTGGCAGAGCCCGCAGCCGTCCCGGACTCGCACGAAAGGAGGTTTGTTTCGAGGTCAGCTGTCGTAGGCACCGCGTTGCGTCGGGCGGACGTTTTCCCTTCCCTATCGCGCTTGCCTGCCTGTCAGAAGACACGAGCAAGGAAGGAGGCGACAGGCGCTCCACGAGCTGAGCGCGAGATGTGAAGGAGAGGGCTGAAAACGCGAGACGCCAGAGAGAATGGGGAGGCAGAAGGAACACCACAAAGAAGTGTGGATGAGTGGTGACACGGGCGATAGAAAGACTAAGAAAAGTACAGTCAAGAATGGAGATGCGGGGACGTGAAGAAGAAACTACACAAAGACGCGGCAGAGAGGGAGCTGACCTCGCTGTCGCCCGGCGCGAAAGAAGGGAAAGAGAGAGGCGACGAGAGGGAGGCGTCGGAGAGAAAGCACGTGAACGGAAAGAGAACGTTTTACACGGAGAAAGCAAAGAGAAGGGGAGACGAAAAGGAAAAACAGGAGATGTGTTCGCCGTTGAAAACTCCGTTGCCCATTTTTTCAGGAGAGACTTGGCACTGGAGCGTCCTTCGCTTCGAACTCCATGAAGACTTCTCGGCGCGTGCATCCCGCCTCTTCTCCGTCTCGTCTTCTTCGTCTTCTTCTCTCCGGGGCGTGCTGTATCTGGATCTTTGGGAGCGTCCGAACAAGACGCGGCTGCTTGCGCAGTTTACTGTCCGCGGGTCCAAGCGCCTGTCGTACGCTCACGCCCAGGGATGGCGACTGGGAGGGCCTTTGTGGATGTCCTCTGTGGAGCGCCTGTCTTACTCAGAGCGCGACGCTGGACAGGGTGGTGCACAGGAAATGGACCACGTGAGCCTTGCCGGTGCCGAGCTTCGGCAGATTCCTTGCACGGCTCTGGTCTGCAGCTTCCAGCTGCCTCCCGACGTCGACGCGACTCAGCAAACAGGTAACGGACGCAGGCAGAGCTGTGATCTTTTTATGTTCGTGACGCCGGCTGTGATGACGGCGGACACGGCGACTTCTCTGAAACCTATTTTTACCGGGGTTCGGAAGCCGCAACATGCCGAGGAGAGCTCAACCAGGACGGGGGCGACCTCTCAGGGTGACCGGTTAGGCGCCGAAGCAGACTCAGAAGACTGAGACGGGAGACAGACACTGTAGCGGATGAAGTTGGTTTCTTCCGCAAATCGGCGATGTGCTTTGACAGACGAAAAAAGACACAAAACCCAGACGGACAGGCAACCCACTCCACTTCAGAAAAGTGACCGAGAAACGAGATTCTTTTGGATGCTGCATATATAACTATATAAATATGTACCCATGCAGACGTCGTGGATAGAGATCCATATATATACATATATATATATATATATATATGGATGTCTGTACGCCTAGTCTTGCTTCCGGTGTATGGGGACCTCCACAGGCCATTGAGTCGATTTCGCGGTTTGTCTGATTTTGCGGGGTTGCTCCTGACCGTGTTTGCTTGTATGTGTACGCGGTCTTTTAGCATCGATGCCTGTGAGTTGTGGGAGGCGCAATCCGATTGTCGTTCCCGTTTTCGTGCCCCACTGTGTCCAGGCCCCGACGTCGATCGCCTGCTGGAGAACACGCGTCTCTCCGCGTCCCTCAGTCGGAGTCTTCTCCACGAGTTCGGCCATGTTCTCCATTCCCTCATTTCCGACACGGAACTCCAGCATTTGTCTGGGACTCGAGGAGCGGTGGACTTTGCGGAGTTTCCGTCCAATCTCTTTGAGCACTTTATGGCGCCTCTTGTGCTCGAGCGCCTTCCGTCAGAGGCAAAGCAGCCCCGCACGCTCCAAGGTTCTGGATCTCAACCCGCTCACTGCAACTTCGGACACCTCAGCGCGCTGCAGCTGCTTCTGCATGCACTCATGGACCAGGCCTTCTACAGTTTCGTGCCGACTTCTGGGCAAGCTGCAAGTGATGTACCCTGTTCGAATCCCCTTGCTTCTGGTGCGTGTTCGTCCTCGGCGTCTGTGGACGCCCAGCTGGCGGCTCTGCACAGGTGTCTAGACACCGCGTACAGCAAACACAGCTGGTTAGCTGGAGCGCCTCTTTCGGGGGCAACTGGAAAATCCATCTGCGACGTAGTTGGAAGGCCACAAATCGCGCGCTTCGAGCATCTCATCCACTACGGTGGAAGCTACTTCTGCTACCTCCTCTGTCGGTGAGTCCGCTAGCCGAGAATGGCGAAATCAAGAGAGCATGGCGGGAGATCAGAGACAGTGTTTTCGCTGTATGGAGGAACGGCCAGAGTCGTTCCCCGTGCAGTTGATACCCATTAACGAGGGTTAGAAATGCACAGGCAAAACAACATGCCGTAGGTGCTGTGCTTCGTCGTCAAACCAATCCTGCATTCCGTCCGTGTTTCCCGTCTTTTTTGACGCACGTGCATATAAAGATACATTCACACGTACGAGCAGATATATACGTGTAAGTGGTAGCGCGGACCTCCGTATGCCTGAGCGTCATGTAGCGAGGACCGATAGATATGATTGTAGCAGGGAAATAAACAAGTTCATGTCGTTGACACTGCGGAACCGACGAATTGTATGGGTGTTTAGGAATGCAAATATGGCCGTGTACGAACGTTTGTATATTTGCGCTTGCAGCGGTAGAGAGAGAATGGGATATACGTCAAAGAAGTTGGGGACATCCACAGTTCCGCGGGCGTATTCAGCTGTGGAGGTGATGTTTGTATCAGTGGTATAAGGCGGGTCGCTGTCTCTCCAGTGTCCATTTCTATCCTTTGTTCAAATTGTCTCCAGCATTGACATTTGTGTCGCTGGTCCCCGTTCAGACTCGTTTTAGATGCGTTGCACTCCAACAATTAATGCGTTTTCCCTCAACTTCATGTGTCTTCCATGCTTTTGCTTTGCAGCGTTATGTCAAGTTTCGCGTGGCAGCACGCGTTTGCCAGGGACCCATTCAACAGAGAAACGGGCAAACGGTTGCACGCAATCCTGCGTCGCGGCTCTGTCGATTGCTCGCTTCAACCGATTCTTGACCTGGCCGGCCCCGGTGCCCTGTCTGAAGCACAGAAGATTCACCTTGTGAGGAACCCCCACCTCCTTCCTGTCGAGCCGTTCTTGGACGAACTTGCTGACGACGTCGCAGCGGCCGCCGAGCTTCCTTTCGGGTGACCGGACTTTGGCATAGGACACGGACCGCAGGACGGAACGCAGGCTGTTGTTAGTCGCGCATATGCGCCACGAGGAATGCAGGAAAAACGCACAAATTGTTGTTTGTTTACGGTTGTTCTGAGAACACATTTCAGAACTCGTTTCCAATGGGTATCCATTATGCTGTCCAAGCTCGGCGTGTTCGTGGGATGACAGAAATAACAGACGGGCAGACGTGTGAAACCTGTTTTGTAGGATTATGCGTAGTGCGACGCGAGTTTCGCCCAGAGAGTACCAGAGAGTGTGGAGCAGACAGCTAAGAGCGCATGGAGATACTGCCTCGGAACTTTATGAGAAAGAGACTTCAGTCGTGGTGCCGATGTCGTGGTCGCGTTGGAGGCTACCTGGCATTCATGCCGAAAAAGAAAACATCGCCAGAATTCCAGAGAGGCCTATCGGAGGAAGTAGTGTGGAGATTGAAAAGGGCAATTTGTGTGAGTTCCCCACACCCTCACAAAGCAGTGCAATTGAAACCAATCATGAACGGCGCTTTAAACCGTCTAGCATTGAACGGCACTGCTGTTGTGTTCACGTGAGGCGGCTAAACTCCGCCAACACGTGATGCACCATGTAAAGGCTACCATACCATAGATACGCGTTTTACTCAAGTAGACGCCATCGCCTTCACGTTTCCGGACAGAGGGTCGCGACGTCATGTAACGTTATTTGTCTCCCCGTTTGCTGGGTACCCTCGGCCGCTCACCGTTACTCGCCGACCTAATCCTTTCACAGATGCTTGGAGTGTAGCTTAAACCAGTTTTTTAAACCAGTTCGTCGAGCATTCAAAGCAATCTTGTACGGCGCGAAGCGTGTTTTTCCCCCTGGCAAAATCAGCAAAGCAAAATCGATTGCCCGTGTGGCACGACGGTTGCCGTAACGCTGGCATCGCAAGCGTGCTGTATGGAGTTTTTACGTCCAGTGAAATCCGAACCGCTGTTTGCTACAGGCGTCCTCTCTCGGCGACACCGCGGCGGGTGCAATGAAACCCGCTGAGAGTATCGCGTCTCGCAGCGAGCACCATTGCTTCGTTCACTCACGTGTGTCGTAAACCTGTCGAGCTCTTTTGGGCCGTTTTTGGCCGTGTTGTTGTTACCTCGCACAGACACGCAACATTAGTGCGAGTTATCGGCAAACGGGTGTAGTAATCTCAAACCTCGCGTTCCGTACTTCAGTGTTCTGAGCCAAGGGGGCTTTCTGGCACATTTTCGTGGTTCAGTAATTGTTCAAGCGGTAAATACCTCTGTGGAGCATTCATGCAAAGCGCTGAAATTGTTTTCGTTTGCAGTAAGAATTCGAGACAGGATATAGCATTTGGAATCTTGTCGTTGCATCTCTGTATAGCCGGTTTTCTTTAGGTTTCGTGTGGTCTGCGCCGCGATACTGTCCCTGTCGAGAGGATCATCGCCGCCCGTCTAGCAGGACGTGGTTACTTACCACTGGCCCGCCGTTATTCATTAAAGACGCCCCCGTGACCCCTCTGTGACGGCCTTTAATGCGTGGAAGTTTACAATTGTCAGGGCCATGGAGCAGGACCACCTACAACAGGCCTTTCCCGATCCTGACGGGAACGCTGCCCCGACACTGTCGGGTCTAGACTTTGGTGGTGCAAAAACAGGACCTGGTACCGGGGAAGTAGATGGTGTTCTTTGTACCGGCTGGGTTGGAGGTACACTGTTCATATTAATTGTCCTGATCCTCATTGGCTTGTGGTTCAGGAGATCTAAACCAGCGTGTGAGGGGGTTGCGGAAATGCTGACAGACAAGCGAGAATAGGCAAGTACAAGGAGGTCAATGGTGAAGTCGGAAGAATGTTTTTGCCCCTGCCGCTCCCGTGAGTTTGGTTAAACAGCACCTTCTCCGACATCCTTCGTTCCCTGCAGGTCGCAGGCTCGAAAGCCTCGTATAAGCGATAATACCACAGGGTCTTGCAAGCACTTGACAGGTGTGGAATCGATTGCGGCTGGGAAAATGGGCAGGGAGAAACGAGTTCCCGGTGGTTGCTCTGGATTAGCAAAACCTTGGTATGGGAGTGGTGTGCCACTCTGGGATCAAGTCTTTTTGAGTTTCAATCAAGTGTCTGAAGCGAAGTCGTTCTGTTGTCTTGGTGATCACGTTTGGGCTGTGATATGACTGTTTCTTCCTGATTCCGCCACTCGTCGCGAATCAGGATTTCATTTATACCAAACAGGGCCGGCAGCAAGTTGTACTACCGCCCGTTCCTGCTACGGGCTAAATCGTCACATCCAAAACTGAAAACGAAGCTTGTCCGCAGACGGGGGATCTGCGGATGGAGGGAACAGGGTGCTTTCGTTGAGCATTTGCTTCCACGTGGTGTGGCACGCTTCTCGGCTTTGAGATCATGCCAGAATAGGCGCGAAAGGCTTCGTGATTGCTTTTGGCATGCATCAAAGCTTTCGTCAAATGGCACTGTTGTGGCTCCGTGAAGTGTTTGCTTCTGGTTCACGTCCAGTTTCTCTACGGTCATAGGTTCGTGTAATCATGGGGAAGAGTTCATCTTTATGTGAAATGCGTCTAGTGCTTTGTTCTGCACGGTAAGAATACGTTGGCCGTAGCATCTAGGGTGTATTCCCTTCCCAAACTTCTGACGGAACTAGCTGTGTGAAAGCAGGCTTCTTGCAAAAGTGGGAGGCAGACATCTTCTGAAGCTGACATTACTTCTTTTACTCTCGGCCCAGGAATGAGCAGGCACGCCAGATGATTAGAGAGGACCTGAGTGGAATGACAGAACATTAGCAAGCTTTCCGTTATAAACCACTGTGAGACCTCACCATCAGCCAAAACAATCTCCTTCTTTGCTGCCGGCTGCGGTATTCGGTCTGCAGCGGCGATGTCTGAGAGCTGAAGAAAGAACAGATTTGGTTCAAGAGGAAAAAGAAGTTCGACGTAGCCTTGCCTCATTTAGCGCGTCCACTATGTCTCTTAGCTTTATTTCCCCGTCACCCTGTTCCTCCTGACGCGGCCGTACCCTGTCAGTTTGCCGGAACTGTCGTGTTATAGTCGTAATTCTATACTCGTCAGATGCGGTACGAGGAACATTACCTCGGGCGTAGTAAGCGGGGATGCGGGAAGAGTTTCTTTTCTCGGTTTCACTTCCAGAAAACGCTAAGAAGCGCTGTCGAGATTTGCCGGTGTCCATTTATGCCGGTCCCATTTGTGGCTTACAGCTGCCTCAGGACCAGGTAGGAAAGAGCCAGAACTGTACAACAGGGCTCTCGGTTGAGGCTTGGCAGTGTTCATGTATTGCCTCTCGACATTATACACCTGGCTAGTTGCTGTCGAGCCTGGTTCCGCATGCTGTAAAGGCGCTACAAGCGAACCTGCTTCCTGATTTCGTGTCTCAGGTCACCAATAATGCTTTGCAGGTCACGTTTGGCTATCTTCATGTGTTTGCTGGGCATTAGTTTCACGGCTGAACGAAATTTGTCATGAACGCACATCAGTGTGGACTGGTTGCCTATCACATTACCAAGTTGGGGGGGCGGAGTTGCTTGTTGGGGTGACGAAAGTGCTTGTTGGGTCTGGGAAAAAGTGCCCCCGAAAAGGCCACCGGCGAGACCACCCAGGACGCCGCCAGCGATCCCACCAGTGGCAAGTCCTTGGGCTGCTCCTGTCAACGCTCCTGCTACATTAGCAGCAAGGGGTCCGATGAATTCGTTTTGCCCCTTTGTCTTTCCTGCAAGCGCGTCACGACATGAAAGACACATGACGCATAACGCTGCCGCTGTCGCGATCGTCCACATTTTTGGTGAGGTCAAGATACAATATTTTGTGGGTGGTACTTTTGCGTACCGTGTTGCTCGCGCAGCTTCATTTCAGAGTGCGGTGTTCGAGTAGGGTTGCCTGGCAGGGCGATGGTGTATCGACACCAGAGCAGAATTCTTGAACCGCGAACGCACGAAGCAGCAGGGACACATTTCTGTCTCAAATGCAACTGCAGATGACTTTTACTCTGTACGTGTGGCTTCCTTTGTCTAGCTCTTAAAACACTAAATATCATTGAGGCGACACAGCCATCGGGGATCCCGCCGGGGTTTGCCGTTAGTATGTCGACGCTCGAAGCCACGGCAGGTATTTAGCCGGTACCGAAAAGCTAAGACGGCACGAAGGGCGGATGCATTATTGCGCCTTTCCATTGACGACCTCTCTGTCTCCTGCATTTACCTGGGAGCCGCTTTCTTTCCTCTAAGTTTGGCAGAACCCCACTTTTCTCGGTGATCTGTGCAAGTAGGATGTCCAGCCCACCAGTCGATGGACGAGGTGGCAGACGGACGTTTAGGGGGGCTGCTGACCCGGGGAAGGCGGCGACACCACTTTAAAACATCACACGTCTTATAAATTAGGTCCGGTATCCCACGCACTTCAACTTAGTAGAAAGGTGGACCTGTGAAAAACACTCAGATGAGCCTGCAATTTGGGTGAACTCGACTCAGGCCTTCCTAGTGCCATCCTGCCACCGTGGCCAACGACCGGGCAGTCGCCTCTGCGGTTGACGGCATTCTCGTTTACCAGGACGGCAACTCGCAGTCTGTTGAAAAATCTAACCACCCAAAGACTTCCAATTTGTACTGTGCAACAAGGGTGGCCGACATTCTATGAACAATTACACGTGGCTTCCGTTTGCAGCGCTCTGATATTAGGACCCTGGGCCCGGCTACGAGAGCGACTTACGCCCGGCACCAGTCGCCTCATGTCTGGGCGCACACACAGCCGGGCAAGTAGAGGCACACTGCCCCTCTTTCCTAGAACTTCCTGAAACGCCGATATCTCGAGACTCGTTGCCCTTCTTTGCGACTCTTTCTGGGGAAAGACCATGCAGATAGGTCTGCTCGTTCGCGTGGTGTGCCAGAGGTGACTCTCGACGGGTACATCTGCACACGCCGACTTTGCGCTGGGGCGTTTCCTTCCAGTGACATGATCGCGACCAGCTCGGAATCAGCAGCGCTTATCGGAGACTCAGTTGAGTATTAGTAACACTGATGAAGTCGTTCCAAGTATTTTGGAGGATATCTGGTCTTGCAACTCGGCAGATGACATAACTTCTCGTGTGTTTGCGAAGTCGACGGGGGGCCAGGCCTCCCTCCCTCCCATGCCGTTGCGTGTCCGCGTAGAGCTCACTAGGAATTGCTGCTTTTACTTGTGGAAGTTATTTTGCGTAACCATCTCTGTTGATCCACAACTATGGATCCCTCAGAGTATTCACCATCTTCCAGTATCGTCCCAAGCGACGGAAGCGGAACAGCGGAAGATGCAGCGCCGGCGCCGCCCGTGCCAGGCGATGTGGTAGAGCCAAACGAGAAAAACTGCGCTGCTTCGTCTAAATATGTGGAAGCTCTTCTGTACGTCGACTTGTCACTTTCATCTTCAGTGGAGCTTTTATCCAGGCTTGCTCCGATGATGGTGCAGCTTCAACAAGGAGCTGCGGAGGACCGACTTCCCCCTGGAAAGGGGGAACCGACTCACTCTGCAGCTGACTCACCGAATTTTCCCCCGAAACCGTCCATCAACCTTCGACTAGGATATCACCTCTTCAGCATGGGCGAGGATCCTGAAAACACCCGGTTTTGCCTCGGCGATGGTCGTTACTGTTCCTTTCCGGTGGATGAGCCGCCTCAGGTTGCAGATCTTGTCAGTGGACGAGCCGTTGTAGAGGAGACTTTGCTTCAGCTGTGCGTGGCCGAGTACGCAGCTAGTGGCGACGAAAGCAATGGATCGGGACCAACAAACTCATCCGGCGAATCAAGCACAGGTTCTCAGCAGCATTTGGACCAGTATTTCTGGTCTTACCTCGACTCGTGGTGCCGAGACTGCTCAGGCGGCGACTTGAGAGCGGCAGCGAAGAGGGCGAACCCCGCGAGCGGAACAGAAGAGGAAGGGCATGCTACAAAGGTGTCTGACAAGGAATCCATCGATGCTAGAAGTGCTGAATTGTTCTTGCCTTTTGATAGCAAATGCAGTCTGAAGAAACTGAGGGATTTGGGAATCTCTGTGGAGAAGATCGGAACGGAGTGCAAAGCTGGCGATAACGCAGAAAATCTCCTTCAACGTCAGATCGACCTGCACTTATCACGCGTACCTGTGTTCTTCATCAACGGCAAAGAGTGAGTTCTGTTCCTCCAGTGGCATCCGCCATGCCACAGTCTCAATTATAGCGGCTTGGACTGTCCGGGGTGCGACAGCCCGTGCGTACACGTTTCTAGAGCAATGGCTCGTAGAAGCGGCTAGAAGCGTGTTCTTTCAGTTGTGAACGCTGCCACGAGTAACTGATGCCTGTGGTGAAGCAATACTGGCACGGTTCTTCGGCCGTGTTTCCGTTGGCGGCACCCACCTCACGTCACTTCGAATGGTTCGAGCAGAGTCTGGACCTGACCCATGTGTGAGCCTTTGCAGCGCTTCTGTTTACACTGTAAATTTAACTGAGTCCAGCAGTGGAGCCCGGAGGCTTCGGCATTCTCGTTTCGGGTGCTGCTCTTGTGGATGTGCTTGTATCATTCGACATCGTGCACTGCAGAATGCTCGGAGGAGATCTAACAGCAGAAGCGATAATCAAAGCGCTTTGTCAGACAGCTGCTGGATGTGGCGTCGAGGGAGCAATGGCAGCCGGACCGTGGCCACTATGTCGTACTCCAGCGATTGTGTAGGTGTCGAATCGCAAAGGCCTGAGATCGTGCCAGGGAAGCCGACATGGAGGTAGATAACTGCCTGCTAATCAAACTGCAGGCCAATGGACACAGGCGCACTACCGAAAGTCGTTTTTACGAAATCGCGGAAGGACGGCATAGAGTCCCTTCCTTGCAAAGGAGAGAACCCGCTAACGATGCGCCGTGCATTCTGTATCAGGCAACCTTTGGTGGCTGATTCTAGGAATACGTATCAGCGGACTGGCTAGTCGTTGCGTCTTTTGCCCAGCAATTGATGGGAAATACCCCAGACATGACAGGTGTTCTCATTCCGCTCTAGGGTAACACATGTGTGCCAGTGTTCGCTGGTTCGATCTGGATCACTGTCCCGGTAACTCTATTTGGGGTCCGTGTAGGTGCTACAGTTCACGGGCGTCGTGCTAGCCAGGACGCTCGTGATTCTTCATTCTTGTGTGCACCTCTTCCTCTCCCGTCAGAGATGCGCCGTCCATTATGAACAGGAGCGGAGAACGAGGCGCTGGTGGCGACGATGATGTTGCCGTTGCGGCCCATCTTTTAAAAACGTACGGGAGGACTCCAGGTGACCCTGCAGCTGCGTCAGCCTCTGGGGGAGGCGGAGGAGCTATCGCTGTGAATGATAAAGGCGTTTACAGAATGAAGAATGTCTCAGCCATTCAGCGCCTTCACGAAAGGTTGGACGCACACAGAGTAGAAGAGATTGATGCTGCAACAGCTGCAATCCTTTTTGAGCAAGAGAAAACCGCCCATCGGGACAAAGAACAAGCACGCGAACCGGTTCGTTCAATTGGAGCGCCCCTACACGCACTGCCCATGCACACGCCCTCCACTTCTGGTGCACCATCTCGTGCTGTCAGTGTACAAGAAGGCGCCACAGCAGACCGAGGGGGGCCCGCCAGCAGCTCCGGCAGGGCTGCACATCAGAGAGTGCCTATTCCAAATGAAGGCCAGCCTGAATGTGACTGGCTTCTCTACGCCGGTTGCGGAGCTTTATTGTTGGTGGGTATTCTCTGTGTTATCCTCTGCAAGTCTTTCATCTTGGGGAGCAAGCATACCTCAGCACAACACGTGGCCCGGAACAGCGCGCCGACACCCCCCGCGGTGCGCGAGACCTTCGCGTCTGACTGGCGTGAAAAGAAGAAGATGTGAGCCGTTCAATTATTTCTATATACAGGTGAACAACTCCAATTGAGACGGGACTTTTTCACTGTTCTCTTTTCTTGGAGTTGCCTGATACTGTTTCTTGGTGGAGGGGATGCTTCTCGGTATCCGCGGACGACCTGTGTTTCGTGCATACGAGTATCGTGTCCGATTTCTGCGGGAAAAACAATCGTCTGTTGGCTTTGGAGGGGTTCATTTTGCATCGCGACCATGACTGAGATGAGCTGGTTAACGGTGCCCTCTCTGCCACCTGCAGTAAAATAGACCTGCTCCCTTGAAAAACAGAGAAGCAGGCCTACTGGTTGAAGATGTAGCGAGTACGCAGTGTTTCACAGGTGGAAAAAGACGCTACGAGGAAGCCGTCTTCTTAGCGAACGACTCTTTTCCTCGGAACCGCGATTACAAGTGTTGGGAGCAAGGCAATAAGGGTCGCACGCCGCTAGCAACTGCTTATGTCTCCAACACATTGATGATAGATGTGTTCGGCAGCTGCGGCGCAGACAATAAGCAGTGAACAAAATCTAAGCAGATAGATCGGAAGCGAAGTCGCCCCACAATGTACAGCTCGAAGCGGCTGTGTATTTTACGGAGAGGGTCCGTGAAACAGGGTCAAAAAAAGCTGCGTCCACCTCACAAGGGGGGGGGGGGGGGGTTCGCTGTAAAAATGGCGGCGTTTCCTGTACAGGTGTTTTGTTTCACAGACACACACTCGTACAGGGGTAGTTTCGTAAAAGCCTCCCTCATGGAAAGATATAATTGTTTCCGGTGTCGCTTCCGCCTCATGCTGAGCCAGCTCCCGCTCGAGTAGTTCTACTCGGAAACCGGCCAGCACGCGACAGGCCGCTTGTTTCACAGTCCTCGCGAGACACATTCCCCTTAGAAGATAAGACCCGAACTTCGTCTCTGGAAGAAGATCGTTTCTCAGCTCGTTCGCCGAGTGTGGTCGCCGTCGGCTGGCCCCTTGTCGACCACCGTTTAGCGACGCCAAAAACGGCGCTGGGTGAACCAGGGAGCGGACAGGTCTCAGGCTCATCTCGAGCGTCCTTGCTCCTTGTCTTCGCTACAATGCAGACGCAGAAAGCCCCACGAGTCGTCGGGACTTTTTTCCTGCTGCACACAGACCGCAGCTAAGGAGTGCGCGAAAACATGAGGCAGGCTTGGGGCTCACTTCTCCGTAGGTTCTAAAGAGGCGGATGCTTTGCTAGTTGAGGTTGGCAGCGATGTTGCTAGGAACGACAGACAATCCGTGTGCCGTGGAGAACTGCGCGAGTTCTCAATCTATGCAGCGCTTTCCAGGGGGCCGTTTCTTTGACTGATGAGCAGTGTTATTCGTGCCCGATGCATCCAGTCCGCGCACCTCTCTCCCTAACGGCTGTTTCGGCCATCTTTGCTGTCTAACTCTCCCGCTCTCCTCTGCTTTTTGACTGCGCGATCCAGGCGTTCTCCATTTTCGTGGAGCTTTCAGTTCAGTCAAGAACTCCGGGTATGTCTAGATACGCCACAGCGCATGCTTCGTCCTTTCTGCCTCTGTGCTTTGACTACCTTTTTGCGTGGATCAGGAGAGCGGGCCGGGGGCGCGCAGAGGCTTGAGAGAGCAAGCTGGTCACCGCAGGGGTGCGTGGCGCAAACTATATGCATCAGCTCGGGCGCGCGGGTGTGAGAGCGTTCTCGCGCGCGGCGCGCTAGGTTTGTTGTTCTTTTCAGTGTGTTTTTATGCGCGAATGTGGAAGATAACAGGCTTAGTGGGGACGAGAGTACGCAGAACTATTTCGAAAGGTTTCCATGAAGTCGCGTCCGTCTTGGGACTCGCGGTTTTCTCTCCGCTGCGGCAGCCAAACCGTGCTGGTCGCGGCTGCCCATTTTCCCCGTGACATTTTCCCAAAAAATTACCGTCTTTTTCCCCTGCGTTCTCTGCAAAAAGGAGGAAGATGATGTAGATTAGCAACACCATGTGTCACCCGTGCTTGGAGGAAACTTCTGGAAAAGACCTTCCAGCGTGTTTGCCAATGGCTTTCTTCCGCTTGCTTCTCCCTCTGTCGATCGGTTTCTCTGGGGAAGAAAACATCTTGCCTGTATGGGTTTTCGAAGCACACGAAGAAAACGACTGGACGTTTTGAGGGGCTTTGTGCCGAGCAGGACAACATCCACTTTTCTGTTGTCTCGCTGACGCAAAACTGTCATCTTTTTGCCAAAAACCTCTCAAAAGCATATCTCAGGCGTGCATCGGTGTGCGCGGAACTCGACGCTTTTGGCAACGCCAATGCCATTGCGCACGTCGCTGCCACTGAGGCGGGTGAAAAGCGGAAGCCCCGGGTTTCTGTCCTGGAACGCTCTGACCAAACGCGCATCCTGCACCATTTCGTACCGTTGTTAAGCAGCAAAAAGTAACGCACCATTTCTTGTCATCCTGCTCCTTTTCAAAGGGGAAAGCGTTTTCCTCAATAGCACGACCGCGCATGTGGGCGCGTGCCAGTCCTGCTGAAAAAGGGGCATTCAGGGCAAGGACTCGGGGCTCAGGTCTGGCTATTCCTTCTACACTTTCTCATGACAGTTCCTGGCTGGAAGATTCCTTTTGCGCATTTTTGGAGCAAAGGGCCAGACACACGCGCCACCGAGAGCTCAACAGGCGTGATTGTGGACCGGTCGAGCGCTCCCTTGTCGCCCACCAAGTCGCAGTTTATCTCCTATCATGACTGACCGCAGACTGCGATACCCGTTCGTTCTTGTGTCCCAGCTTGGATTCAACTACAGGTTTTTCTTGAGATTGGCAACGCAGCTTCTCCGTTTTTGTCTGAGGCTATCGTGCCGCAAAAAAAGTGTCTGTTTCCCTGGCACCAAATGCCGCTCCTCCTCCCGGGGCTCCTGCACGGGTTCGTTTGTAGCGCTCGGCCAAGATCTGTCCTTGTTCGCGTACTGGTCTTATAAGCATTTCCTACGGTCCATCAAGGGGGGTTGTGTGCGGACGTAAGCGCCGATTGCCGCGACGTGGCTCAGCTGGGGGGGGGAAGGAGCGCGAGCATGGTAGATTTCTCTTCTCTACAGCACTCCGCTGCAGCGGCGCCGCTCTCAAAGTGCACGGGAGGGAGGGCCCGCAAAGAGGGGTTCTCACTCGGCGAACACTCTCCGCGCACCTCGAGCTTATCTGTGCATCCTTCTCACGTAGGTCAGTGCACTCGCTCTCCCACGGCTGACTCGAGGACGAGCAGGACGGCAATCGACAGCAGTTCCAGATTGGGAACAAGGCGTGCAGAAGGCGTAGTCGCCGCCATTGGGGGAACCCAAAATGGCGCTGGCCACCAGGGAGCGCCTGTTGCGGCGGAGGCAAGTGAAGTTTTAGGAGATGACGTTGCGCATCCGAGAGAAGAAGAGAGCTCCCGTCCCGTAGAGAAACTGAGTCAGCGGAGCCCACGAGGCCCGAGGACTCAGAAGGATGGTTCGTTTCCGTTGGGGAACGAAAAAGAGGGAACACTCACGCAGTTTGCGTCTGGAATTAAGTGTGATGCCGGTACGGCGCATTCTCAGCTAGGGGGACTGCACACGTCTCTGCCCTTCGTAGGTTCTCAACTGTCTCATCCTGTGGCGTCCTCGTCAGGCGGCTCACCAGGTGCCGTCGCGGAAACAGACAGACTTTTTTCTCTTCCTTCGCCGTCCACAATTCTACACTTTCGTGCGGGTTTCGATTCCACTGGGGACGAGGCTGAGTGCTGGCTAGAGCGACAGCCTCCCAGTCACTTTTCCTCGACCATGCAGAATGCCGAAGTAGCTCATCTCGGCGGGGAGTGTGCACCAGCGCATCCCTCCGGCGAGGATGGACACCGGCATCACTGGGCTGCAAACAGTACGTCGCGTTCCCCTCTTGCGGCCTCCTCTCCGGCTCACCATGAGAAGCAACTGCTTCGCAACGCCGCTGTAGCTACAGCAGCGATGGCCAGAGAACCTCTGCTTCCCCTGCCGCTCGGGGCGAACTCGGAGTTCCCCGCTACCGATCCTCTTTCCCAGGGCGACTGTTGTGTCGCCGTCAAGCCGAAGAACTCGATGCGAACGCCTGCATTCCAGATGTTCTCAACTGAGCCTGGGTCAGCTGCGCGTTCCACGAACGCAGACGAGGAGGCGAGAGAGTTCCAGCGAACTGGACCTGCGACTGACGGGGTCTCGCTGTCTTCCGTCTCTTCCCAACCATGCACAGGGTTGCATCCGCGATTGGAAGCGGCTTACGCTTTGATCGAGAGCGGAAGGGAGCGGCACGACGATGGGCGCCGCACATGCTCGGGGGAGTGTTCTTCCGCTGGTGAAGGACAGCCTGATTCAGTGACAGAATCGGAAATTTTGTATCTGGTGCCCAACGCGCCTGCGGGCCTGAGTGCTCTCTCTGCACAGAATGTCGATCGCGTCTGGGATAAAGAACAGTCGGAACCATTTGGTACTGGGGACTCGATCAAAACCCTTCTCCACCAGACCCGAGAGGTTTTGTCCTCGTTCGCGCGCAGTGGACATCCCTGGACGCCGTCTTCACCGGAGTCGCCAGAAGGATCTGTTCCCCAACCTCGGGGGCGCGTGGTCCCACGTGCTCGGCTCCTCGCGGGAAATCGAGTGGCCGCCGAGGCTGAGCAGGAAGACGACCGGCTGTTCCTTGCGAATGGAAATCGCCTTGGAGGGGCCGTCAGCCCGTCGGGATCAGGTATTGACTGCCGCCTGTCGAGTGAAAGAAGCGCGCTTCTCACCCCGGAAGGGGCTGCTTCGCGGACGCCTCAGAGAACCCTGAGTGTATCTGCGCCCCAGAGGACGCTGCGTTTAACGACGCCGCAGGCAATCATCGCCATGGCCGAGCCTCTGGGTGAGGATGCGGACGAGCCTTTGTGGTCTCCGCGACCACCCGCCGCTTCCACAGTGGGCGGCGCCGGCCCTTACTTGCCGAGCTCGGCAACAGTCTCCCGACACGTCGACGAGCGAGCGTTCGGGAACCGAGCGGACGTCGGAGAGGACGAACTGCTGAAAAGGAGATACGAGCACTTGCAGAGGGTCTCATCCATTCCGACTGTGGGCTCCGGGTCGCGGAATTTGTCGCCTGCCGCGTCCTACATAGCGGCTGCAGCAGAAGCGATCGCGGCGGACTTTGGCGACGACGACGAATGCGTGGAAGACAGCTCGATATCTGTTGGACGCAACACACACGTCGAGCAGGGGCTGCACGGGAAGGACACGGGGGTACCTGGGGATTTGAGTCGGCAGTTTTGCAACTTCAGTTCGAAGTTCCGAGGCCTCCCGCCGAAGCCGCCCCTCCCTGAAGGTCTCATCCCCGCGGCCGAGGCGCCGACGCTGGCCGGAGGGAGCTCGTGCTGTTCTGCTGCCTCGGCCCCGGCCGAGCGACTCGTTGGCGACGCGCGGGCGCTGACAGAAACGCCTGGGTCAAGTGGGAAGAACTGCGACAGGCCACAGGTGAGAAATCTGGACGCCGCGCACGGGCCAGATGGGAAGACTGACGGGTCTGGGAAATCGTCTCCGGCCGAGAAAAACGCCGCTTCATGTGGCGAGGCGGCGAGCGCTCCGATCTCCCGAACCCAGACTGCCGGCCGTCTTTCCGAGGTCTATTTGGCTTCGCTGTTGCAGCCGACAGACGTGCTGCTGGACCGGACAGCCGCGCTGAGTGCTGCGGTCGCAACTCCCGAGCTGTACGTACGCCTGACAAAGTCCTTCCACAACCAGAGCACCCGGCGAGACTGGACGAGCGATCGAGAGTTCGCGTACAGCTGCACAAACAGCAGCTGCAACGGGAGTGTCCCGTGTGAAATTGTGTCACCATCCATCGACCTTCTTCCTGTCTTCTTTTCTTCTTCCCGGCATGCACCCGAAGTGCTGGCCCGTGTGGCGCCGGGAGTTGCAGCCGCGTCTGTGATGCCTGCGGCTGAGGCAGACGGCGTGCTTCATTTTTGTTACCGCGTCTCACTGGAGCCGAAACGCCCCGTTGTCCACCAAGTCGCCTTGCCATCTGAGGCGAACCATGTTCAGGAACCGTGTCTAAAGTGCTGTCTCTCTGTTTCTCTGTTCCCGTCTCGCCCCGAAGACAAGGCCGCAAACGACTCTCAGGGTCTTCGCTTCTCGCCAGTGTGCACATGCAACCGTGGACAGTGTCGGCTGAACGCCGGCGACCAACCAGATGCTGGCGCAGTTGCCGACCCCTCAGGCGCTGTCGAGGAATCCATCGCCAGCTGTCTCCCCTTTCCGCCGTCTCTGTCTCCCTGCACGAAGCGATCTCTCCCTTCCGCGTCTCTCTGCGATGTTTCGGCGGAGCTGACTCGCGCCCCGCCTCTGACGTTCGCCGGTCCCCCTGCGTTCTGGGGCTTTGAAGGTCCGCGGGCCTCCTCAGTACTCTCCTCTGGAGAAAACCGCTCACCCACACCCAATGCATGCAGCGATCCTGGAGCTGCGCCGACGCACCCCCTGTCGTCCGCCAACCCGCAGCTGAACGGGACCAAAGACGCAGACGGAGACATGGACTTGCCGGGGTCTTCGCAGGCGTCGTCGCATGCAGCGGCCGGGAAAACGGCGGCGCCCTCTGCGCTCGAAGCACCTGGACCGGCCAAGCGCCGTCGCCTTGACGCATGCAGCGACGTTGAGGCTTCGGCCGCCCGCAGAGCGCGGCCCCAGGACGCGTCCGTCGACGCGATGCTCGCCGAGATTTCCAACCAGTCCTTCTTCTCGAGCGGCACCTGCAGGGTTCCAGCGACTGTCTACGGTTTCCGAATCTCCCGCTACATCGCTGCGGCGGCGCGCGACGCGACCATCGCCGTTTCCGGGGCCAAGAACCTTGCCGGTGCATGCACTCCTGAGACGGAAGCTCCGCTCAGCAACGCATGCAGCCTGCTGGTTGTCCCGGATGACAAATCGCCAGGAGGCGGCGTCCAGGCGGAGCCGGCGCCTCCTGGGAAGTCTCCGGACTCCTGCCCCCGTGCGCCCGTCTTTCTTTCTCCCGCGTCGCCGCTCGAGCAACTTGTGTGTTCGAGAGATCCACCCTCGCGCGTGAGTGTCGTCGCCGCGAAACCGCGCGGCAGCCTTCCCGCTTCGGGGACTGCCTCGCGAGTCGCGACGGCTGCGACAGGCAGTGTGTGGGTTCAGCGATCCGACAGCACTGCGGGGGTCTGCCGACCAGACGAGGGCGTGTGGGTAATTCGGCAGGCTGGGACGGGCGTTCCTTTGGCCGTTCGCGCGGCGGTCGCGTGTGACGGGGCAGACAGCCCGTCTGTGCGCGACGCCGGGCGCGCAGATCTCTCTGGCGTTTCGCGAGGCGGCGACGAATCCGCAACGGAGGGCGGGCCTAGTGCCACAGGTCGCCGCCGACGCATGTCCGTGTCTTCGGCCCCTCCGGGAACGCCGGGGCGAAAGCTCCTGTCGAGCGGTCGACGGCCCGCGTCTCCGGCGTGGCGCGCCACCAGAGGAATGAGCCGTCCGGAGACGCCCGACATGGCACTAGGCCACCGGCGGTTAGCCAAGGAAAACGCTGGGACTGTGGGCGCTGTAGGCGCCCTTGGCGGAGCCGTAGGCGACTCGGGATCGGCGAGCGACGAGGCCGCGCCGCGGTTGTTGGAACGTTTCTTTTTCGTCGATGCCCATGCCACCTCTGCGGCCGAGCCGATGCCGACGCGGCTCAGGCGTGTTCGGCAGATGGCGTGCAGCTGGTTCCGGAACAAGAAACTCCAGCAGAGTCTGTTTCAGTGGAGGTCGCATTTGCGTTATCAGGGGGTTGACGCTATGCGAACGCATACGACGCGACTGGCTGCGCCGAGCCCGTTCCCTGGAGACACGTCCCCGTCACTCGCGCGGAAATCGGGTGAAGCTGGCGGCAAGGACGTGGGCGTCGGTGGAACGCGGGCTACACGCAGTCAGGCGCGCGGCACAGAGACGGGAGAGGAAGCGGGCGAAGTGCCAGGCGCGGAAAACCCTCTTGGCATCCTCCAGGAGGCGGAGGCCGAAGACGAACGCATTCGCCATTTGCATGCGCTGGCCCGCGCTTTGGTGGCGCGGTTGACGGCAGTGGCTGAGCCGCTCCCGCTCTGCGCCGGATGCTGCGAGTGTTTGCTTTTGTCGACTGTTTTCCCTTCCGCAAAAAGAACCGACGAGAAGATGGCCTGCGGACAGGACTCCGCTGGCGCCGACGCGGATGAGGAGCGCGTGGAAGAGGAGCAAGACAAAGGCCCCTCGGCGGTCGCGCATTCCACCGGCAACGAGGGATCCTCGAAAACCGAGGGCAGATCGTGCACTGACTGCTCGTTCCGCCTGGGCCTGCGGTGGCGCGAAGACGCCTTCGCCTTCGAGTACTTTGTCGCAGTCTGCTGCCGTCGGAACGCAAAACCCGACAGGCGGGCGGACCTGAATCGCGGGAGCCTTCCGGACCGTGCACGATCTGCAGCGGATCACGTGGAAACCAGGTGGAGTTCCGACGCACAAAAAAACGACGAGGGAGGGAGCGGCGACAGCTTCGAGGCCGAGGTCCAGGCTGACGGCGGGACGAAGGCGAAGAGCGAAGGCGGGAAAGGCGGCAGCGCGGTTGGCTTTGGACCGTGGCAAAAAACCCCGTCGAGGGCGACCGGAGACGCAGTGAATCGCGTGTCCACAGCTCAAGGAATCGACTTCGCGCCGGGGGGTCGGGGAGGAATGAATGCAGAGTGTGGCGACGAACGCGCGTACATTTTCGTGTTGCTGCACGACGTCGTCCAACCTTGTGTCTTTGATTTTGTGTCCGTTCAAGTCGCTTTTCGGGCCGTCCTTTCGAGGCTCCTGCCGTTCATCGCCTTCCGCGACGCGTGCTGGGATTTCCTCGTCAGAGACAGTCCAGACTTCCGCGCGCTCCTCTCCTCAATTGTCGCGCAGCGCGGTCTCTTGCAGGAGGCTCGGAGCGCAGAAGCCGGAGAGCTCTCGCCGGAGATTTCGGCCACGTCGGTGGCGGGGCCTTGGAGCCACAGCGGAGGTCAGCAGACACCTGCGCTAAAACACCTTCCGGCGTCGACACCATGCGGAGAGAACGAGACGGCGGAAGCCGAAGGAAAACGCGAACCAGCCGAAGAAAACGGAGACTCGGGAGGGTCGGCAGAGCCGCAGGTGTCCGACGCGTCAGAGTGCGAGGAGCTCTGTAGCCTGCTTCGACGCGTTTCGGCAACGCCCTGTTCTCTCGTTCACGCAGTGGAATCGCTGATTGAGGATGGCGAAGAGGCGACTGTCCAGGCGCCTGGACAGCCTGCGGTTCAGCCCCCCTTCAGCATCGCGAAGCGCCGCCACACGGCGCCTGGGCTCGAGACGATTCTGCGGCAACTCCTCTTTTCGTCCCAGCCTTTGGCGAATCAGCCAGGGAAAGGCGCAAACTCGCGGGCGTACAGGAAGCGCGGCGGCGCAGCGGCAGCGGCAGATCGCCGCGGCCCGGGAGGCGTGGGAGGGAGCGCAAGTCACGCACCCGTCACGCTCGACGCCGAGACGCACAGCTTCCAGGAACGCATTCAGCAGCTCTTGGACGCCGAGGCGTTCAGCGTGAAGTGTCGGTACTTTGCGGTCCCCGTGTCGGCGTCGCGTCCTTCCTCTCTCAAAGAAGACATCTTCCTCGCGTTCCTCTTCCCCACGCAGCATGCGATCTGTTGGCGGGGCGGGGGCGACGTCGGGGAGTTCGCGAGGCCCGCAGGGCGCGTGGAAACGGCGCCGGCAGAGCAACGCCACGCGCTCGCACGGAGCACAGCCACGGCGTGCATGCGCGGAGTCCTTCAGCGTCTCTGGCCCGGTCGCTGGCCGTGGACAGAAGACGACAACGGACTGCCCTTGAGTGCGGCGGAGGCCTGGGAGCAGGAGATGGGCTGCCGTGTCCTCGAAGAGATCGACAGTGAACCCAGGCGGGAGGGGGAGGCGTGGGTCTTCGAAGGAGGGTGCGTGACCGCCGGCGAGAGATGGGATCAGGACTCGAAGCGCGGCGCGGGTCCTGTCAAGAGCCAGAGCGAGGCGTGTGTTGCCGAGATGCTTCCACAGGCGGTCGCAGCTCCAGAGTCCGAGCTCGATGAGCAGCTGTCGGCGGGTGCCGAGCCGTCGCGCAGGGACAGACCCGACGCCAAGCTGGACGCAGACAGCCTGGGGAAAGAAAAACGAGGCTTTCTGGACGACTCCAGTGGAACACTTCGCAGCTTTGCATGTGTTGCCGAAGGCGACGGCGCTGTCTCCTTGGCCGATGCCTCTTTGGCCGATACATCGCGCGACCGAATTTTCTTCGACCGCACTCCGGGGCGGGCGACCGACATTGACGGCCTCGGCGCCGCCGGCTTTGGTCGAAGGCCTCAGGGGGACGTGCGCTGTTTCCTCCTCCCGAATGCTGGTGTCTCCGTTCTCCCCACACCCCTCCCGAAGTTCAGTTCTTTTGGAGTCTCCAATGCGAGCGCCGGCGACGCGCCCCGGACTTGCGTGAACGATTCGGATGCGTTGTCTTCCGAGTCGTCGGAGTCGGCGGCTTCTCCGGCCTTGACAGGCGCACCTGAGCCTGCAGGCGTCGTTCTTCCTGACATGGGCAGCCTTTCGGCAACCGCGGAAATGAAGGGTGGCGAGAGCAGCGCTGCGACGGACTCGGAGGCGACTCCGTCGAGGACGACCCTCGGCGACGTCCAGGCCGAGGCGGTCTCCAGTCTGAGCTCGAAGGCCCTCGCTCGCTCGCCGGCAGTCTCTGGGCACTCGGAGACGCGAACCGTCGCGGGGACAGGCTGCGACTCCACTGCGACGATGAGCTCCTCGGGGCAGCCCGGCTCCTCGGCCGAAGAAGATTCGTCCGGCGCCGAAAGCGTCTCCGCGCCAGCTGCGCGGAGGAGTCCAGGCCCCACCTGGGCCGCGCTCGCGCCGTCACCTTTCCCGGTGAAGCCGATGGAGAAAGCCCCATTCAAGACTCGCGGGCGAAGTCCGGGGCCTGGACCTGCGGCTGCTGTCTCCGCCCGACCTGCAGGCCTGTCCCCTGTGAGTCCGAGCGCCCGACGTCGCCTGTGGGCGACAGACGCCGAAGTGACGAATCTGCGAGACGGTCTCGACTTCCGCCTCGACTGGGGCTCAGACTGCGACTACGGCAACGGGGGGAGCTCTGAAAGCGACGGGAGCGACGATTCAGGACTTACCAGCGGAAACGAAGCGGCGCCTCTGGAGGCTCAAGGCGGGCGACGTAGCGTGAAAAAGAAGGGCCATCTGCACACCTTCGAGGAACCAGTCGCGGAGGACGAGATTTTCGGTCTCGCTCAAGGGACCGCGCCCCCGAGGGGCGACGCCACGGGCGATGGCGACAAACCTGCAGACGGTCCGACAGCCGCTGCGGGGCTGAGGGCGTGGGAAACGGCGAGCGGGACCGACCTTGCCGCGGCGCTTCGAGACATTTCTTCGCTGCGCTCGCCGCCAGGGCTCTTGACGCTGCTGCGCCACTTGGCCCAGCCCCAATTCGCAGCTGGTCTGGGGCTGCTCGGGGCAGGGCGAGGGTCGCCGGCGCAGCATCTGGGATCTCATCTCGACGGGACGGTGTCGCCGGCGCCGTACGTGTCTGGGGGTCATGCGCTCCGACCGAGGCGAGGCTCCGACGTGTCCATTGCAGCCGCCGAGCAGCTCGTCAAGGCGCATGCATCGGCTTCGTCTGGGGAGGATCGGAAACTGGGACTGTCTCCTCCAAGTGCGGACCCACGCCACGAGGGCGACCACGGAGTCCGCGAGGAGACGCCGCGGTCTGCTCGCGACACGCAGCTGTCTCTCCACAAGCGTCTGCGCATGGCGAGTCTTCCGCAGGAATCAAGACCCGGGCAAACCCGAGGCGTCGGGCTTTCACTGCCGGCGGCTTTTCTCTCGTCCTCGGCAACCCACGCCCCCGCACACCCGGGCGGATACTCGCCGTCGAGCCGAGGGACGACGTCCGCGCCGGACGTCGCGGCGCTCTTCACGGCTGCGGCCAACTCGCCTTCGTCCGGCACGCCATGGAGCAGCGCGCACGCGCACTCGTCTCTGCCAGCGTCTTCGCCCCGCCGGCGACTCGCGCAGCTCCTCGCGGCTGCAGGAAGTTCCCCCACCGCCAACCTGTCCATCGCAGCGCCGGGGTCTCCGGGTCCCCCTGGGGCGCGTGCGGACGCCCGCGAGGGCCCCGTGGGGGCGTGGGAGTCTCCAACTAGCCCTGGCGGAGGGTTCAGCGAAAGGCCGAGTGCTGGTCTTGCAAAGCCGGGAGATGCGGCCGGACCCGTTCCGGGATCCATTGCAGCCATTATGTCGGCTCTCGCGCAGCACGTGAATCAACGTTCACGCCAGGTTCCCCGGGGCTCTTCAGGGAGTTCGCCGGTGTTCAGGAGCGGCGAACAGCGAGGGGAGCTCGGGCTCGCCGTGGACGCTCCGGCGCTTCGAGGCCCGCAGGCGTCTGTCAGTGGCATGGGCGGTCAAAGATCCCCGGTGGGAACCCCGATGGGGTTGGCGCCTTCGCTGCTTGGAGGATCCTTAGAACAGGCTCCGCAGGCGTCCGGCGTGTCCCCGCGAAACCTCGCCCAGTCCGCCCCACTGGCCGCTGCTGCTGAGCTTCTCGAGGCAGCAAGGTGCGCAGTTGCTCCGAGGGCCGCGGGCGAGGGCCTGGCCGCTGGGGCCGCGCGTGCCGGCGGTCCGAGCCTGTTGCAGCTCGGCGATGAGGAGGGTGACGCCGCCGCCGGCGCGTTGGGCGCCAGGGGGACGACACCGAGGGACGTGCTGGCCGGGAGTTCGGCCGAGGCACGGCAGCAACTGTCTCTGCTCTTGGCTGCTGCGGAGGCGGAGGCAGGCTGTCGCGGTCTCGACGCGAGAGAAAGGACACCGCAGGGGGTATCGCCCGGCGACCAGCAGCGCCTGCTGGCGGCGACCGCAGCCTTGCACACTGCGGCTCTGGAGGCTGCGAGTCGACTCCGAGGCGCCGCAGAAGCCTGCGAGCCCCGGGCGGCGCTGCCGGCGTCGGACGCGAGGCCGACACTCGGGGGAAGCGCTCCAATCGACGTTCAGCTGGAGACCCTGAAGCGCGCTCTAGGGATTTCCGGGTTGTCGGAGGGCGCGACGCCCAGGAAGGCAGTGGCGAGCAAAGCCGGGTCGCCGCGTGCGGCTCCGGATCTGTTGGCGGCAATTGCAGGCGAAATCGCCGCTTCAAACGCAGGCTCTCGCGCAGGCGCGACCCCTGCCCTCGCCGCCCAAATGGGGACGAACCCCGACGGCGGGGCGTCGCCTCTGGGGATGGCCGACCTCGCCGGCTGGCCGCAGCTCGCGTCCCGGGCCCCGCGCGGGCGCTCCGAATCCCCTCCGCACCCCGCCGCGCCGCTGCATGCGCATGCGCCTGTCCAGACGGCAGACAGCGGCTCAGCCGGGTCAGTGGACAGCGAAGGCGGCGTGCGCGCGGGGGACGGCCGCCGAGCGCGCGGGGCCGGGGCGGGCACGCGCCGCGAACGCCGCGACAGCAGCAGCTTCAGCGAAGACTCGCACTGCGAAGATCCCCTAGGGGGAGCACCTCTGGGGAGCGCTTCCGGCGCCCCGAGCTCGGGCGGAGGGTCGCCCCGCGCCGGTGGCACCGGCGAGGAAGACGAGCTGGTCCCCATCGGGGCTCTGCCGACTGGGGTCTACTTCGACGTCGCGAGGCGGCTCTGGCGGTGCCAGTGGCGGGAGGACGGCCGGCTGAAGAGCAGCGGTTTTTCGCTCAAGCACTACAAAACGCTGGAGGCTGCGCGGGCTGCATGCATCCTCTACAAGTGCGCCATGACGAACACGCCCGTGGACCCCGCGTGGATGGTCCCCGAGTACATTCCCCTGTCGATGGCGAGCAAGCGCCTGGTCAAACAGAGACAACAGGCCTCGGGGCCGCACGCGACGCTGGCGAGCGTCGCAGGCTCAAGCGCCGGCGACAAGTCGCGCGGCACCGACGAGGATTCGAGTGCGCTTCACGGCGCCTCGCGCAGGCTTCGCGCAGACGCCTCTGGCGCCTTGTCTCCGAGCGGCAGGGGACTCGCGGGTGTAGACGAGGAGACCGGCAGGCGGAGCGTCGGGGGTCAGCTCGAGTCGTCCCTGCCCCGCGGCGGCCTTTCTCTCGGACTTCACCTCCCCTCAGCGGCAGAAGGGGAGGCGTCTCCGTTTTCGCCGGCTGCGCGACTCCTGGCCGGTGCCGACGGCCTCGGCCTCGAGGCCCTCTTGGCCGCTGCCGCGGCTGAGGCGAAGCTACGAGCGAGCGTGAAGGCGGGGGCGTGCCCGAACTCGGAAGATCCGCGCGTGCTGCTCAAACTTTTGGAAGAAGCGTCGCGGCAAAACTGACCGCGGCGGAGGCTGGGACGCACGGGGTGGAGGCGAGTCCCTTCTTCTCGCGGTCGTGGCAATCAACCCTGTGGCGGACGACAAACGTGATTGCTCCAGACGGTGTCCTGACGCATGCGTTCGAACAGGGCTGACGAAGGCGCCTTGGGACGAAAAACAAAGATCTGGGGACAGCGAAGTGCGCTGTTGTGAGGACCGCGGGGTTCCGCGTAGGACGGCTGGTCTGTTGTTCAACTCGCGTGTTCAAAACGGTTTCGGTACTTGAGTGATTGCGTGAAGTGTATGGAAGCAGCGACGTCTCTCACAACGCAGGCATGCATGTCGTTTAAAATGGGGACCGGTGTGGGAGTGCGGTTTGGTGCGTCGAAAATTGTTTTCAAAAGAGAGTCCGGCGACGGCAGGGGTGATACGGAGAGTCTCATTTTTCCTTGCCGAAAGACCCTTCGGGGATCGCGTCGTCGACGTCCCGGTTTTTGGGAGCGACTCGCCTGGCGATCGTCGTTTTTCCGACCGAGGTTGGCGGGAGGGACACAGCTGTTCCTTCTGCCTGGCGAGAACCTACTCAGGTACACAACTAAGGAAACACGCATGCATTCTGATGCATAACTGTATAAGTGTGTGTTGCAGGAAGGCGGTAAAGTGCCTTTTTTTAGTGAGCGCGTGGTGGATGTGTCTACGTTGGTGTCCGGAAGTCCAATTTCGTTTCTCACTTCTTGTCTGCGCGTGCGACTGATCCACCGATCGCCGCTCCCTTTGTCTCCCGCTTGGCAGGTGTGCCGTTTTCAGGTTTTCCTCCTTTCTGTCGTAGCTTCGATGAGTGTATCTATTTTTGTCAATCCGAAGCCGAGAGTGCTAAACTCACAAACAGGAAGAGATGCGCCACACGCATTCATAGCGTCAGTCATTCACAAAGACACCTGCGGGGATGTCGCGAGGCACAGTTTGCGCGAGGCCTCGCCTCGATACCCAAGTCAATCCCGTTCCAGCAAAAAAGACGCGAATGCAGGTGAATCCCCCCCCCCCCCCCCCCCACAAAGCTGCGTCACAGAGATAGGCGGGCATCTCTAGCTGGCTGGTGATGCAATGCACAGGCCACGAATAGATTCCTGTTTACCCATGTAATATATATATATATATATATATTTGTATAACTACAAAGACATGTGCTCAGTTGGAAACCCTATTTGAACGCCCCTAGCGCACGGCACTGCTCCTGGTGTCCCCCTTTACACGCTGCGTTAAGCCTTTCATTCCTAACTCTCTGGGACACTGTACATACGTATGTACATATATATATATATATATATATATATACCACCTTTGGACCGGAGTTTTTTGGCGCTCTCGGCACTGCTAAACTGGAGCACTGCTGCGTGTTCCATGAAGGGAACGGCGCTGCGTAAGGGGCCTAATCTCCTTAGTACACATGAGCATGCGTTCCATGCAAGAAAACCGTGCGCTTTAAATGTATGTATTTGCGAAGAGAGAGAACGAGACTAGGCAGCGAGCGGCACGGTCGCACGCGCCCCCCCCTGCGAAGTGACAGAGCGTGCATGAGAATTCTCGGAAAATAAGAAGGAGGGGAAACCCTTAAAGGCTTCTACCTGTGAGATTCGTCTGTGGACAAGGAAAGGAAATGGTTCCACCCCTGAGCGTTTTCGCGCTTTATTCACACCTTGTCAGAACAGGAACTGGACAGGAACACCGCAAACGCCCACTTAGGGACGTTTCGTTTTTAGAACGGAAAGAACGTTGAAAATGTCTCATCTAAGAGGAGTCCGGCCAGAATTCGCAGTTTACCCTGGCGTGTTTGCTCCTCTGAAGCAGAGAGAGAGGCGTCCGAAACGAGAGCTGGGATGCCTGCAGAAATGCACGTGTATCCCTTTCTATATGGATCGTTGGGAGACGCGAGTCTCTCCTTTGTTTCATTTTGGATGCCAGGTGTCTCTCGTAAACAGGGAAAAAAGATTTACAAGGACGCACAAGGAATCGGCGAACATCTGGAACACCTCGCCTCCAAATATACCGTCTCCTTTCCCTTCGAAGACTGTGCCCGCCCTTCTCCCTCCCTGCTCTCCTCATTTTTCCGTTGTCTCCTCGTTTCCCCTTCTGTCTCCGTTTCTCTCCCCTGCTCCCGTTTGGCGTCCATCTGTCCTTCCCTCTTCGGCACGCGTAAGATTCCTTCTGTCCACAGATCCAAACAGGTGTCCGGTGTTAGACAAACCCTCTCTACGTACAACTTACATGCATATATATATATATATATATATATAAACGCATAGGCAGTATTTCGTGGTGAGTCCCTGAAGAAATGTGTCGGTGGCCCGCCTCGAGATAAGTCTTTGTCCGTATGGGGCTCGCATCGACGGGGTTCCTCTGGGTGCCTTTGCGTTTCTCGCTTTATTCTTTTTCACTCGCGTTTTCCCGTGTCAGGCGTCCTGGATCGCAGCCGTTTGCATGCGTTTCGGCCTCTTTCGCTTGAGCGGCACACCCTCCAGGAAGGCGCTTCTGTCTGAAGGCGGGGCTTCGCCCCGCTCCGTTGTGTGTTCCCCTGTGGACGACAGAATGGAGATTTCATCTGGCTGTTCACTCGGGTGTACGTGCACCTTCCCCTTCTCTGCCGTCTGCTCTGCGCTCCCCGAAGCTCCAAGGTGATCTCTCTGGGGCAGGGGGGAACTGCGAGAAATGAGCTGTGCCGTTTGAGGCGAGACGGGAGCGGCTGGGGCGCTGGAGAGCGTTTCGGTGTCTCTGTCCTGAGTTGAGGTCGCCTTTTTGAAGGCGAAAACCTTGTAGAGTGCGAAGGCTTCAAACTGAGGTTTGTCGAGCCGACTGGTCGCGTTCAGCCGCTCGAGCCACCGCTTCAGATCGCGCTCGGACTTCGGGTCTTGAGTCGCCGCTGACAGAAACTCTGGAAACGTCATGCTCAACACGAGCTTCAGACCCACCGAGGCAGCCACGGCGCAGAAGCTGCGCCAGGGCAAGACGAACTCCTTGGCGTCGATCGCCTCCGACAGAAAAAAGTGATAGTCGATCCCGAACTCGGTGGCCAGGCGCCTGCGCAGATGCTCCCCCACTGCCGCGCGCGCCTCCACGGAGAGATCCGCAAACAGATACTGCTTCCACGAGGACGGATCAGAGACGCCTAAAACACACCACACAAAAATGCGTGAACAGCCAGCGAAACCTAAACACGGAAACACCGACAAATAATATATATATATATATATATTTATGGACGCGTGCACCCGTATTCCTACAAGCATATACTACTCCTGCAGCCCCACAGATGCATACACAGAGGCGCATTGCTTGCGCGCTCTCTCTCTCTCTGCGTGTATACTGGCATTTTATGTGGCGTACGGCTTTTCGCTGCTTCCGGGAAGAGCCAGCGTGTCCGTTGCCACACTCCGCCCGTTTCGACACACGGGACTGTGGGGCTCGCGCGCGGGTGTCCGATGTGCGGAAAGAGACTTTCAGCTGCTGTCTCGCTGTCTCGTTCCGCAGTTCACGCACTTGCCGCTTTGGCCTTTTCTTTTCGGATCGCCAGCCCGTTGGGGCCGAGCCCAGGAGCTCCCTGCAGCAGGCGGTCGATCGTGTCGATGTCGAATGTGACGCTGTACACTTCGTTTCCGAATTCGCACTTTTCTTTCGTCTTTGGCGGGTCGTGCCCGCTCCGTCGCGCCTGTTCGGCCGCGAAAGGCGCCTCGTCGGCTGTCTCTTCTTCCGGCACGAAGGCGAGCTCGACGAGGTGATCGGCCAGGGCGCTGCAACAGACTGTGCTGCCGAGAACCATCCCGCCCTCCTTCAAGTGCGCAGCAGCTCGGCCCAGCACGTCGCGCGCCTGCTGCTCCGTCTGCACCATGTAGTGAATCGCCAGCTGAATCGAGACGATGTCGAACTCCTCCGCTCTCAGGAAGCCGAGCGCCTTCCGGTCGACCAAGTTCCCCACGTGGAACGTCGGCGGATGCAGCATCTGCTGAAGCAGGGCTCGGGCCTGCTGGCCTTCCCGGACGCGCCGCCGCGCCTCCCGAATCTCGGCCACCGACAAATCCACCCCCACGAACTTCCCGATGCACCGATCCGCGTACTTCCACAAGTCTTGTCCGTGGCCGCAGGCCAGCTCCAAGACCGTCTGCCCCATCGAAACGTACTTGTTGATCAACAGGCGCTTCACCTGACACGCGCGCAAAACGCAGTCACAACGCACGCGGCGAAAAGACCTTCCAACCCAGGCAGCTACATCTGCGCGGTAAACAAGTGAAGCGTGCATGCATACATATGTATATATATATATATATGTATATCTATGTATATAGACATGTGTATGTATGAGATGATGGCGTTTCGCGGGTTCCCTTACTTGGTTGTTATGGATACGAAGTCCTCCGATTCTGGATTGCCCCGCACTGACAAGTTTCCTTTGGTTGTAGTGTTTCTGTACAGCTTGCACAACATCGCCCATGTGGTTCGGGAAGTAGAAAGGACCGCCGACGCCCCCGACGCCGAAGTCGCCATTGAGTTCATCGAGCCATCTCGCCAGGACATGCGCGTTTTCCAGGACAAGAAGGGCGAGAGCGCCAAACACGTTTTTCTGTCCCCTCTTCCGCCGTTCCAGCTGTCTCTGCAGCTCGCCGCCACACACTTCCAGGTGCACATACACCTTCTTGGTCTCCTCGTAGCGGTCAACATCGTCAGCGACGTGGCCGTCTGCGACGTCCGGCTCCTCGAGCGACGGCTTTTCGCCTCCAGGGGATCCGCGTCGACGCTGGGGAAAGGCGTCGAAGAAACGGCGCTCTCGCGTTCCGCCCGGGTGTCCTCCCCCCTGCAGCAGCAGCGTCGCCGCGGGAGTCATGCAGTCCGCCACTTCGCCTTCTTCTGTGACAATCAGTCTCCAACGCGGTCGGTGCGTTCCCGGACTCCCTGGACACCCGAGCGGACACAAGTCCCAGACGTCCTGCGTCAGCCACGACCGCTGAACCACCTCGTCCTGACGCGCTGTCTTTTCTCCAGACGCGCCGCTCTCCTCGCCAGCAGCGGAATCGCGCGTTGAGTCCGTTTGAGGCCTGGGCACTGAGCCTCCCGCCGAAGGCTCTTCTTTCGGAGGTGACTCGAGACTCCGGACTTTCCGCGGGCTCGGCCCGCCCGCGACGGTCCAGACGGTCGCGATCTCCGACTCCGCTGTTAGCCGGATGTGATTGTCGCTTCTCGGTCGGTAAATCAGACGGGTGCCGAGGGGAATCCTCTCCACGACCTCGATTCGCGTCTCCTTTCGCCGCCGCTTGAGTCCTGTCGTCTCCGACGTCGCACGCCTCGCAGCGCCTTCTCCCTCCGTGCCCAGATCCGTTGCCGTCCCCCTCGCGGTCGGTCCTTCCTTCACGGCCGCGTTGTCTTGCAGAGATCCACAGCCTCCCGGCGTTCGGGCCCCAGCCGTTGTGTTCTCGCTGTCTCCCTTCCTTTCTACACTCTGCTCCTCGCTCTCTGCCGGCTTCTTCCCCTTTCGGTCGCCATGCGTTTTCTCTCCAACCCCTTCGCCTGCGTCTTCCGAATCGGAGTCCGAGGCGAGGCGATACCTGAGAACCCGACCTACGCCTAAGCATTCCTCTGCGTCTTCCTCGCCGCGCAGGACGTGGTGAGGTCGCAGGCGCGCGGCGTCTGTCGCGTCGTCTGTCGAGTCGCCCGCGTCGCTTTTGAGGCGGTCCACGATGAGGTACTGTCGGCGGGAGGGGCGTAGCTCGTAGGCTTGGCGCTTGGCCTGCAGAAGGCGTTGCAGGAGGCGCTGGAGAACGTTTCTCTGCTGCGCGTCTCGCAGCTCCCCCCGCTCCTCTTCCGTCTCGCCCGCAAAGCCTCCGCGCGAACCGCTCAACTCCCACGTCTCGAACATCACATCCAGCGCCACGTGCTCTTCCAACATCGTCTCCAAGGCCACCGGCAAATTCACCTTCCAGCCTGTGTACTTTCCCACTAGGTGTCCCGCACTCATCGAGACCACCAAGTCCTGGCGAGAGTCGCGCGACTTCCCGCCCCCGGCGGCAGAAGGGTTCGCCGCAGAGGAACCGGAAGCGGCAGAAGCAAAAGAGGCAGGGGAACCCGCTGAGCAAGCCGGAAGGGTGGGAGCGGTTTCGCGTTTCGACGCGTCACTCGTTTGGCGACTTGCGTCGCAGCACTCCGCGAGGAAAGCCTCAACTCGGCCTTCCACGGTGGGGTCATACGAGAGGAGCCGCACGCCCGGCAGGAGACGCCCACTGCTCGGCATCCCGAAGCGCGAAAGAAGAACTGATCCCGGACGCGATGACGAAGCAACTTGCAAAGACAAAGGCTCAGACGAAGGCGCGTTTGTGGAGGCGACATTCTCCACAGGTGGTGGATCCTCGCTCTCGACGAGACTCGGGTTCTCAGTGGAACCCGCGCCCGCAGAGACCGCGGGAAGTTCCTCTTTCAAGCGCCCTAGAAAAGGCTCGGCGCCAGAAGAAGTCTGAGACGACCTCGGCTGAAAAGCGGAAGCGACAAAACTCGGTTTGCTTTCTGTCTCGCGCGCGTCCGGCTGATCAGCGAAGGGAGACGGCGCTGCGCCCCAGGCACTCCGGGACGCCGCGCCTCTCAAGGCCTGGAACCCCGGAGACATTTTGAAGCCACAAAAATGAAAACGGTCACCTACCGACTTGCAGAAAGCTCGCGTGCGCATGCAGAGACGCACATGTTGAAAACGCGGAGTCGAATCGAAGAGCAGCCAGAGGGTTTCGGGGTTGCAGGATCCTTTCACGCTCGCATTTTCGGTCAAGCAGAAACGTTCCAGCTGCGATTTTCTTCGCAGGGCTGGGTGGGAAAGCCTCGCTGCTGTGTGCTGTGCGAAAACGCTGTTGAACCTTCTCCCAGCAGTTCAGGCGGAAGATCCTTCGTTTGCCCCGGAAGACGCACAGAAGGATAATCTACACAGAGGGAAACTGCAGGAAAGGCAGAGGTGTACGAAATGGAGGATCGGCGCGTTTGAAACACAGAAACCGAGCCGGGAAAACCGAACCGGTCGGAGGAAGTCCGTCGGTCTGCCCGAGTGGTCGCGTGACAGGGTTTTGTCGTCGGGATTCTCAGGAGAAAGGAGCATGAGGAAATGGCAAGAAAAGCCGAATGAGACCAAGGAAAATAACCGGAGTGAAGCTGCGGGAAAACGGGATTGTGTGCTCTGGCCTTACTTTGGGAGAAGCCGCGTGCATGCTTTCAGCTTGTCTAGCAAAAATGGGAGACTGGCATGCAGAAGTCTTGTGGCTGCCCGGAGAGCATCGAGTTCCTCCCTGCTGGAAATCCGGCGGTTTCACCCGGCAGGATTCGATACGGGGAAGCGCTTGCTTTTCCGTTTGCCAAAAACACTCAACGTTTTCCACAACAGCCCATACCTCTGCACTTCAAAAATGTTTGGGCGATGTCCTAGAATCTATCGACATCTGCCCTGTCACACTTTTGATTGTGAAGCTGCTGACCCGGCCAATATAGGGCGGCGCGACGGTTGCGTGAGATAAACAAGAGAGGAAACACTGATCTCTCGACGGCAATGAAGACTTCTGGAGGAGTGCTTAGAAGCGAGACAGTCTTTTTAAGAAGAAACTCTCCCTCGGAATATAACTTATTCACGCAAACACACGAGAGCGACATACCATTACAACTGAGTTTGTCCACTTACAACTATGTGTAGATATGCTGTGTGTATATGTGGACTGAAGGTTTGTAGACGTGTATATTTTCAAGCTCTCCTCCATCAGGGACACTACACTCATGCGCGTGCCGCCAAGGGACTCTCTCATCAGAAAACAGGGTTCAAACATGCTCTGCGTGAATCTCAACGGTTCCCTCAAGTAGCTGAAGCGGTCAGAGCAGACCGCGCGAGCATAACACCTGTAGAAACAAGTCCGAAAGACTTTTTCTGGCGAAACCGCGGAGCCCCCCAAATGAAATTTCCTCAATAGATCTCAGCAGGAAAGCTAACAAGAGGTTAGCGCAACGCTGCTGAACACCGGCAAAGCCTTCGTGTGAACGGCTCCTCGCTCCCTAGGAATCCATGACACATGCACTACGACGTAGAGCGTCACTTTTGCAGTAGTTTGGAAATCACCAAAGACCTACACGTATGCGGAGAAAAAAATAGATTTAGATGTGGAAATGTGAAGAATGCCCGTACATATGAATCGAATCGTGCAACGGACCCTTCGCCATGATTGGTCCTGGGTGAGTTGTCAGCGATCACAAACTTCTGCTGGACACGCAAACAATAAAATACCGGATCTGTATGTATAGAAATCCGCTTTTTTAACGGGTAAGGAAACTCCATCTTGCGTCGACCATGCCACTGATGCGTATATGTGCGCCGTCCGGTGATCCGCACATCACGTGCAAGTATCCCGCCAGCACCACACAATATCCGTGAAACTCTGGCTGATGTGGAGAGATTGGGTTTCGATGATGCTTTAACGTCTTTAAAAACGGAAGGTAAGGAGCTTCCCTCTCCTGACGAATCCAGGATGCAATCCTTTTCTTCGACGGTAAACAGACCTATACGATGTTGCTTTCTAGATCCATGTGGGAGTTTGTCGATTTCAAAATCCCCAAACGAAACAGCGTGATAGCCTGGAAATTCCAAGAGCCTCACCTTCTGTCATCTCGTCGTGTGTTCTATGACTCGAAGATCTTTGCGCTACTTGTGCGGAGACATTTCTCATGGAAACGCTCAGTCAACAGTCCCATCGGCACATGCCATCCACGCATCCACATACCTCTCAATCTCTTTCTAAAGACAAACTGTGCGACTAAGTACTTTTGGGATTAAATGCGTCTGTGGGTAATCTCCGGGGAGAGTCTCTATATGCCTCAGCACGGGCCAAAGCCCTCCAGAAAATCCCTGTGATATGCCGTCAAATCGGGCGCAACCGTTTAGACAACACATCGTTCTAACGTTCGCAGGCTGCATTTTCTTTGGCGGTTGAACAGAATTTTGGACGCGTCATTCACTGCGGCCTTCCGATCTCTCTATTCTTTTCTCACTTCGGGTATGCCCACCAGGAAATCGATTCCTTCCTGTGCAGGTACCTGAATGAAGCTTTCTGGGGTTACCCCTTTCAACGCATGTTTGTCACATATATCTCGACAGCAATCGCGTCATCGTGCCGCATTTTTTCGTCCCGCTCGTCCACCATGTTTCTCTCAAGATACGAAAACTCGTGGAGGGAGTTTCCCACTGCTGGAAGCGCGAGGCAGGCAGGACAACTGGGAGCAATCTAACAGGCAGAGAGTGCGCAGCTGGGATGCTGCGGAGGGTTTTTTGCCGGTTGCGTTCTTTTCCGACGGACAGAAAAGCTTGTTACTCGTGTAGCCATTCCCAGAAAAGTCAAAAAATTAGCAGCTCTTCCATGCACGCCCATTCTGCTAATCCGCGCACCCCTCCAGCAGAGACTTCAGGGTGGAGTGGAAGAGTCGCAGCTGGTTTGTCTACGCAATTAGGTTTTCGTGTTTTTTGGGTCACTTCGTTTTACACATGTCGCGCGTGCCAGCACGCTCCTTTTTCCCCTTCCGGCGCATACGGAGGTGGACCAAAGCTAGGAACAAAAGATTCTCCTGTGAGCGTTTCAAACCAAACGGCTATCACGCGCTTTGCCCTGTTGGAACCCCTTGGACAGCGGTTCCTCCGTTCAAGAGTCTAGGAATGTGTGCGTCGTTTTGTTCGTCCGTTTTCACCCAACTTCATTCGCTTCGTCTACGTCTCACGCATGCCTCGCTCTCTAAACGTACAGTGGTTGATTCCTTTTTCCGCGTGAAGATCGACGGGGGCCGAAAACGACGTGAATGCCAACGTGTTTGCCATTGCACAACAAGGCACGTTTATAAAGGTATGCTTTAAGTGTTTGACCGGATCGTTTGTAGAAGTCTGTCGTATTGATTGGTGAAGTCTCTGCGCTCGAGGCTCTCTCTTTTTTGTTAAGACGCCTTTTTCTGAGCCTACTGCTGGAAAGACGGTTCTTCGTCTCGGGAGTCCATCCTTGGCTGCCCTCTTGATATGGCGTTGCCCCAACTTTAGAAAAAGCGATCATTGTTTAGCTGTCCGTATCGTTCTCTCGCGGGTGCACGTTTTCTCTCTCGGGTTTCTGTCCCGAATATCTCTCTATCATTATCCTCGTTCAGCGCGCATCGTTCGACTTTTCGTTCGTCGGTCCCCCGTACTTCCTTTCCCGTTTCTGTGTCGTCGCCGTGCCTTCTCAGCCCTCGTCTTGCGCTTCATGTTATCCTCATGTCCTGCCTCGGCTTTAAGCGTGTTTTTGCGCACTCCGCCGTGGCGCATTTTAGATTTCTCTTGCCTCTCCCCTTCCACGGCCTTACCTTTGCCCTCTTCTAAAACTATTCCCTCCTCTCAGTCTTCGTCATTATCCTCGCAGCCGGAAAATGGATACCCATGTTCATTCAACTTCCCCTCCTACCCTTCTGCCTCAGGAGCGACTAGATCATCTTTCTCGCTCTCCTCTTCCCCTTCAAAACTCTAGCATCGTCCATGGAGCATCTGGGGCTCTTCCACAGGCCTCTTCGTTCCCTTCTTCGTTTTCGTCTTACTATCCCCATTCTTCGTTTCCTTCTTCTTCGTTTCCTTCTTCTTCGTGTCCCCCTGCTCCGGCATCTCCCTCACCCCTGACGTTGCGCGACTTTCTTCAGCTTCTCGGCGAGAGCGTCGCCGTCCTGGAGGGTTTGCGGCTGTTGCTTTTGCAGCTGCTTCAGTGGGGCGGGGAGGTCGGCAGTGTAGTCCGAGCGTCCACGTTTCTCCACAAATTGTTGGCTTTTCTTTTCCGCGTCCTTCGCCTTCTCCTGTCTCCGCTTTCGGCGGCATTCCACCTGCTCGCTTCTCCCCGGCATGCGAAGCGGGAGGAAGGGGACGGCCGAAACCGCGAGCGCATCCCGCCTCCGTTGGGCAACCGTGGACCCAGAAGCCTAGGCGCCGTCGACCGAGGCACTTTAGCTGACGCTGAGCCGTATTCTGCCTCCCTGGTCAACACATTTCATAACGCGTGGCGATCGGCTAGAGAAGGTGCTCAGACAGCCGGGGGGACCTACCCGATCAGCCTCGGCTGGTCGGCGCCCGGGTTTGCGGAAGACAAAGCCCTCCGTGTCGCGCCCCATCTTCACGGAAAACCTGGTTCCCACTTGCAGGCAAGTGCCTCGAAACCAATCCCGGAGAAAGGCTTGCTTTCTCGACTTAGAGGTCAAACGTCGTGGGCGGCGCTCGCTCGGGTGTGGCGAGGTCGGCGAGGCGTGGTAATCTACGCTGCGATCGTCTTCGGTCTTGCCTGCAAACTGCGCTCGCTCTGGAAGAAGTACAGGTACGTTACTTGGAGACCGCGTTCGCGGAAAGGAGATAGACGCAAGTGGAAAGAGCGAGAAAGGCACGGAAGTCAACGCCTCTGGAACCACGCAGGTAGATCGCGATGAGGCTGTACACAGAGCGAGACCGTCCGCCGATCTATCACCGGATAGACACATAATCTTTCGGACTCAGCAGCTGCTGCCTGAAGTCACGAATTTCTCCATTTTCCCCAGCCTTCCTTGGCGTGCGGGGCTTCTTGGCTTTGTGTCTTTTTGGTGGGTGGATACGTGTAAAGTTCTGCGTGGCCGTTACGAACGCTCTTCGCACTTCGGAATCGCGCTGTCTTGAATCAAAAAAACAGGAAGGCGAGGGGGGTGTTCTCTCGCCCGCAGCGGCAGCTCTGGTGTCTCATCAGGTATCTCCGTCTGCGATAGACGATTGGCCTTTCTTCCTCGCCTTTTTGTCCTCTGGGTCTTTGCTGTTTTTGTTTCGCTTCGCTTGTTTCGCCTGCCTTCCCCAGTGTCCCGCACCTGCTCTGCCGGCACGACTTCGGCGAAGCTGTTCTCGAGGAGAAGCGCTTCGATGCCTGCCCGAAGAGTTACGTGCGTGTGCGAGTTTTTTCTTCTCTCGCGTTCTGGACTCTAGGTGGGTTGAGTGCTCGGCCGTTTTCTGCGTGCCCGTCAATATGTTTTCCAGAAAGCTTCTTGTGCAGTACCGCATCGCCGCCAGGATCCTAGCTCGACGCCTTGAAGAAAGAGAAGAGAGAGAGAGGAGGCAAGCAGCACTCGAAGAAGAGGCGAGCAAACAGGCAGCTGCGGAAGAGCAGCAATCAAGACAGGAGATGCTTTATTCTCTGTTTCAGTCTTTGCGGAAACAGAGGAACGAACAACTCCTCGCCTCTCGTTCTGCCTCCCAAGAGGCTGCATCTTTCCGTGTTACCTCGCCTTCGGCCACTGCCGATCCTGCGTCTCCGCGGTCGTCCTCAGCTTTGTGCGCTGCCGGAAGTGCGTCTTCTTCCTTCGCATCGTCCTCGACTATGTCGACAACGCCTGGGGCTGTGGAAGAGGGTGAAAGTGGAAGGCCTTTGAAGGCACATGATGCTGACCAGGAGCGGCGCGTGCCAGATGAAAAGTTGTCTTGGTCTACTTGCAAACCGCACCATGCCGCGGATCAATTCTCGTCTGCCGAAAACAAACATAAACTGTGGACCGGCATCGACCTCGGCGAAACCTCGCTCGCCCTCTCGTGCTTGCCCGAACGGCGGTCCTCAACTACCACAGGCAGCAACGGAGAAGAGGAGAAGGAAGAGGAAGAAGAAGAAAGAGACGGAGGAGAAGAAGAAGAAGGAGACGAGAAGGAAGAGCTAGAAGAGAAGGGCGGGAAAGAGGAAACAGGGGGATCCCGTCTGCATATTTTGGCGTGTGACGAGTTGGATGCTCTCCACCTGGGTCAAACGAAACTGACGACGCGTTTGGCCTTTCAAGGTGAGACTCGAGATGCCCAAGCGGGCGCCTCGGAGGATTTTCCTTTGAAAACCGTTCGCGCAGAATCAAAAGAATGCACTTCTTCTGACGCTCGTGGGGACGCGGATTTCCGGTTGCCTCGCTCCCCGGTCAGGCACCGCAGATCGGAAATTACCGTCGCAACTTCAGGTTCGGTATTCACCCACGTCACAACTTGTGCGAGCAGCAGCAATCCTCCTTCAGTCCCCGTTCCCCTCTGTGAGGAGACTCCATCGACGTGTCTTCCGCATCGCCCCGCTGCGTCCTCTCCTCCCTTACCCTCTTCGTTCTCTGCGGTTTCTTCTTGTTCGTCATCGTCTGCCTCTTCTTCTGCTTCTCCCTCTCCCTCAGCCTCCTCTTTGTTCCCATCTTTGTCTTCCTCTGCATCCTCTTCGTCATCGTTTGCATCTTCGTCCTCTCCTTCTAAGTGGCTTCTTCCGGCTGCGCTTCAGTCGTCGCCAGAGAACGCCCCACCTGAGAACCTCCCTGGAGGCGCCGCGAAGAGAGTGTTCGAGTCCAAAAGTGAGGCTTCGGGTGTCCGTACGCGTCCGTTCGGAGCGCGAGAGAAACGAACAACACCGGCGTTTGACGTCAACCCGTTTTTAGGTTTGCTCTCGAACTCTGATCCTGGGGTGACGCCGGCGATGCAAGAAGAGCGCGAGGACGCGTTTGCTTCTTCACATCCGCTCATGAACCGGGCAATTCAACAAACGTCTCAAACAAGAGATTCAGCCGGGCACGACCAGCCAGGCGACGAGAGTGAAGGTTTCTCTAAGTCCTCGGTTCCTGCACTCTCCCACCATGTCCAACACTCGTTGCCGCTACCACAAAAATCTCCTCACGCCTTGACATCGCCCTCTTCTTTTGCTCCTTCCTCCTCCTCTTCGTCTTACCCTGCGTCTTCGTCTACCTCGTTTCTTCCACTGACTCTTCCTCACACGCCTCTTCCGTCGGTTCTCCCTCTCGCTGCGTTCCTCCCTCCATCCTTCCCAGGACAGCCTTGTCCCTCTGCACGTCCAGGTGCTGACTCTGTCCTGGGAGAACACCAGAGAAACGGAGACACTCTGCCGCGCCTTATATTCGGCGAAACCCCGGGGTCTCCAGGCCGCAGCCTTCCAGAGAAGCTTGCGACATCTGATCGTTCTCTGGAAAGATACACCGTTCCTGCTGCACAACGCCGAAAGCTGCAGAAAGGAGACGGCGAAGGGAAAGGCGCTTTCGACGCGGAGCGGTGTGACCCGCGAGCCGAAGGGGCGAGTTTGCGTCGCCAGGAGACAGTGAGGAAGTCTTGTCGAAAACGCGGCGAAAACCGAATCGAAAACGTGGATCCCAGCGCGTCCGCAGGGCGGCCTCGACGTCACGAGGAGCAGAGGAACAGGCGTCTCTACCAGACGGGCAAATGTGAAAATCCGGATCTGCGGGCGAGAGCCAAGGCAATCTGGCTGTCCCAGCAAGAGGATCTGAAGACCATATTGGGTGTACATTCACCCCGGCAGGGAAGCCGAGACTTCCGCCGTGTGCGTTGAACAGAATGGTTCGGATACAAGTATCGTGGAGGCGGAGCGGGAGGTCGGCAACCAGAAGACTGAGGCGAGCGCGATCGCCGTTGCCTCGTGAGGCGACGAGTCACCGTGGGGTGTACATGGAGGCAAAACAAGAGCGAGGCGACGGGAAACGCATGCAGCTGAAGACGGGATAGCGCACCGTCCGGCGAGACCGTTTGAGGCTACGGACATCGAGGAGAATACGCGATTGTCGCTGTGTCTCCACGGAAAAAGCAAGTGTTTCCGCTGATCACTTAAACGCACAAGCTTGGCGTGACCGAAAGGGAACGGGACACCACAAAGCGTGCGGGAGCACGTGTGTTCTGAGGGATGGCATTCACACATCCTCGCGCTTCACAGTGGAAGCCACAGTTTTAGAACTTATGTGTATCGCGTTGTTCGCTTTTCTGGAACACGTCCAGGCGCAGTTTTTAAGGGTCAGCATCGCGCTGGGGGGAAAGAATAGAAAGGACACAAATTCTGTTGACTGGGAAGGTTCGTGGACGAAAACTGTCTGTTGGACGAGACCGTGTCTTCAGCTGATACGTTTCGTCACACGCAGCACGAGGGTGAAGCCGAAAAGAAGGAACAGGCGCTGCAAACGAGAACACGCTCCTTCCAGACACGGAACCTTGCGTATCCATATACCGAGTAAGACAATACGGATATATCCAACAACCTCAAAGGGTCAACAGGAAAATGCCCAAATCCTTGATCATATCTATATCTATACACACATCTACGTAGATCAATGAAAGCGTCTCATCGCGCGAGAATTCTACTCACGGGCGTGTCTTAAACCACGAACAGACCCGCACCCGTGGACAGAATCGCCCGCAACCTCACACAGATACATATTTGCATATATATATATATATATATATATATATATATATATTTGTATTTATGTGTATGGTGGAGTGTGTACAGAGGTTTCGTTTGGCGGCTCTTTCCAGAGTGAATCGAGCCCTGTTTCGACTTTTTCATCCGTTTTTGGAATCTAGGGAATGCGCCAAATGATGCCGGAGACGGAGGCGCTCAACGCGAGCGCGACATTATCACTTCCGAGAGAATGAACAGTCTGTTTAGGAGAATCGGCAACCATGAAAATGTGGAAAGCAACGTTCCAGAACACTCGAACGAGTGGGCGCCATGTTGCAGAGACAGGCACAAACAACACGTTTCAGAAACAGTCTGTCAAGAGGCAAAGATAAGAGTCAAGATCCACGGTCATCTACATCAGTGTGCCTGGGACACCGATAATGAGACAACGTACAGGCATTTACACAATTCAACACACAAGGAAACGGAAACGACAAAGTCAAGTGCGAAGAAATCGGCGAAAAAGGTGCCCCGCAAATTATGTGTCTGTACTTACGTATATGCCTATACTTTCGTACACCATATATATATATATATATATCTATTCGTTTTGTCCTTGAATTGGCGATATGAAGAAACACCGGAGAATGCGAAAAGATGTTGCCTTTCCGCCGCCCCGTTTGTCCGTTGTTTGCGTTTTTTCGGGTCTCGATTCGTCCTCCACTGTCCCCCGAACCCGTTCCACTTCTCTGCCTTCCGTTTCTCGTCTGGCTTTCCGGGTCTAGAATGTGTTTGCGCTGTTCTCCCGCACTCTCTGTTTTGTCACCCGAACGTTGTATTCTCCGGCGTACCCATTCCCCGACCCATTTCCTTTCCCCGCCCCCCCCCCCCCCCCCCCCGCCAGGGGCCCTACATTTCCTTGATGTGGAGTCTGGGGCACACGTTCATGCTCATGAGTTCTTGGAAGAGGAGCTTGCATGCGTAGGGCATGCGAATGGGCGCGACGTTCTTCCCCGTTTTGCAGTACGGACACCAGCCCTCGTAGCCCATCAGGCCGCAGGTTGCGCAAACGCACGCTTCAAACACGTCTGAGCTGAGCATGAGTCGCTCCATGAGCAGCGCACTGCTTCCGTACGCGACGAGGCAGTCGCGTTCCATTTCCCCGAGACGCAGGCCGCCTTCTTTTGCACGGCCTTCCGTCGGCTGCCGCGTGAGCAGTTGCCGCGGTCCGCGGCCTCGGGCGTGGATCTTGTCTTGCACCATGTGCTTGAGTTTCTGGTAGTAGATGGGTCCGGCGAAGACGTACGTTTGGAGCGCCTCGCCGGTAATGCCCGATGTCAGGTACTCCTTCCCGGAGTAGTGGAAACCGTGCGACGCGAGGATCTCGGCGAGCGTGTCTACACTGACGCCGCCAAAGGCCGTGCCATACTGGCAGGCGCCGATCTGCAGCGCACTCTTTCCCGCAATCAGTTCCATCATTTTCCCGACCGTCATGCGCGAGGGAAACCCGTGGGGATTCATGATCAAGTCCGGACACCAGCCGGACTCGGCGAAGGGAAGATCTTCGGCCGGCGCAATCAGCCCCACGACGCCCTTTTGCCCGTGGCGGGAACTGAATTTGTCGCCGAGCTCGGGCAGCCGCGTCTGCCGCATAATCACCTTGTACGTCCGACAGCCGTCCGAGTTGTCCGTGCAAATGACGCGCTCCACGTAGGACGGAACGACCGTTTTGTACCGCGCGAAAGACGGCGCGTAGAACGCGTTGTCGAGTTGGAGCGGATCGCTCACGTGCTCGCGAGTGTTGGTGGGAGAGAATTTGTGGACGTACACCTGATCCTCCTCGAGGAGCTCGCCGACGCGGACGACGCCGTCGTCCTCCAAGGCCTCGAACCGCCGAGACACCGCGCCTTTCCCGCTCGCCATCGCCGGCGAAACTTTCCTCGGAAATCCCCCAGGCGCCAGCGCAGCCGAGCGGCTGCGCTGGCCTGGACCTTGCGCGACCGGCGGCGGAAAGGTGCGGTCGACGGAGCCGTTGAAATACTTTTTCAGTTCCACCGAGTAGCGCCGAAGCGCAAAACACCGCCCAAAACCACGGTCCACTGCGCCGCGATTCAACACAATCGCGTCTTCGATGTCGTACCCCGAAAAACTCATAATCGCCACACTCGCGTTCTGACCTGAAAGACCACAATCGACACAATTCGGGCGGAAACAGAACTTGCAAAAGTTCACGACTACGCAGGCGTGTGCATGTGTGTGTGTGTGTGTGTGTGTCTGTGTGTGTTGGAGTGCGCATCGCTCCCTGATGACATCGCCGACCTCGGAGACCGTAATTGTTAACTAGCACACAGACAGTCGCCCAGGGGCCTCTCTGTTTTTGTCTCGCTGGTTCGCGGCGTGTCTTGTCGGGACAGCGAAAGCGAGTGCTTCGATTCCTCCCTCCTTTTCGACATCACGAAGGACCGCTGTACACCCAAAACAACCCTTGACCCCCGCGACTCACATATATTTATATTCATTTACATTTACTTGCATATGCATCTGTATATATATATATATATACATTCACCTACATATATGTATGTGTGTATGTATGTATGTATGTATGTATGTATGTATGTATGTATGTATGTATGTATGTATGTATGTATGTATGTATGTATGTATGTATGTATGTATGTATGTATGTATGTATGTATGTATGTATGTATGTATGTATGTATGTATGTATGTATGTATGTATGTATGTATGTATGTATGTATGTATGTATGTATGTATGTATGTATGTATGTATGTATGTATGTATGTATGTATGTATGTATGTATGTATGTATGTATGTATGTATGTATGTATGTATGTATGTATGTATGTATGTATGTATGTATGTATGTATGTATGTATGTATGTATGTACACATACATATATGTATGTAGGTAGGTAGGTAGCTGCCTTTCCTCAGCACATGTATCGCGCGCCTCCCACCAGCCCTACAGCGATCTCGATCTGACCTGTCTCCCTCTCGACGCATTTGTCCCGCGTGTGTGTTTGTGCATATGCAATGTGTGTGCATCCTGTCGGTGTCTGTTCGGCGACTCTTTGACATTCAGGAGTTCCTCGTGTGACTCGGCGGGTACCTGCTGGGAGTTGTTCGAAGTGGACGAGGTCGAGCGTTCGGGATTTGCACAGCGGTTTCTGGGGGTAGACGAGGAGATAGAGGAGAGTGTCGCAGCGGTTGAATTGATTGTAGGCGATCGCGCCCATGGCTTGTTTTCCCATGGCGCACTGGTAGGTGTTTCGCGGGCTTTGGTTGTGGTTCGGGAACGCGATGAGCCCCGCGACAACGCCGAGCAGCGTCAAGGGATCAATTTCGAGATGTGTGGATTCCGCGGTGATGTCTTCTTCGCGCAAAGCGATGAGCAAGTTGTTCTCTTCGTTCACGTCGATCCATTCGAGAATGCTGCTCCGGAGCAAGTCCATGAAGCACATTTCTCCGTTCTCGAGCTGAGCCATGTGTTCGGGCAGGAGCCGGGGCCTGCCGCGGTCGACGACGATGAGCGGGCGGCAGAGGCGACCGCCGTCGGAGGCGATGTAGACGGTTTTGTGCGCCTCGTTCACGTGGACAGAGACGAATTCGCCGACTTCGCCGTGGCGCCTGAGCAGCCGGATGTTCTTCATCAGCTGCCGCGGGCGTCGGTGGACGCCGAGCAGCGAACCGTTGAGCATCACGAGGTAGGTTCCGCGGTCGTGCAGCTCTTCGCCGCTGATTGCGTCGGCGTCTTCGACTCCGAGACAGAAGGCGAGGGAGGCGATTGGGGTCGGGTCTTCGTCCGTCGTCACGTGCGTGACGAGGGCGAGGTTCTTCACGAGGCCACACGACTCGCCTTCAGGCGTGTCGCACGGACACAGCATCCCCCACTGCGACGGCTGCAGCGCGCGCGGTCCGGACACCTTCCGGCCCTTTTCGAACTGCGAGTTGATGCGCGTCATCATCCCGAGAGTCGCAATGTACGACAACCTCGACAGCACCTGGGAGACGCCTGAGCGCTCCATGCGGAACCGCTTGATGGTCCAGTTCCCCGTGCTCAGCGCCGTCTGCATGCCCCGCGTAATGATGTCCGTCGGCAGGTTCCGGAAACAGTCCGGGTACGGCACTTCGTCCTTCAGCCGCGACCCGCCGCCAGCAGCCCCGCCGCGCGCCTGGTGGTACCGGCTGAGCGCGTAGTCCGCTTGCTTCTTGACGTGCGTGCAAAAACGCTTGAACAAGTCCTCAAAGAGCAGAGACAGAAGCTGACCGGCCAGCTCCAGGCGCTTGTTCCCGTAGTAGTCCTTGTCGTCCATCAGGGACGGATCGTTCGCGGCGTCGAGGACGCGTCGAATCATCAGACAGAGGAAGCGCGACTTGGCGCGAAAGTCGTTCCCCGTCGTCTCAATGTGCGACAACACCACGCGGTGGAGGACGTCGACGGCCTCGTCGATCACCGACTTGGCGCTCCGAGATCCGCCGCCGCTCCGCTCCGAGAGGAGAGGTCCACGAGACACAGGCGTGAAGAAGCCTTTCGCCTGCATCTTGGGCCGAATGCGCGAACCGACCCAGAGAAGCGCCTGGTACTGCGTCAGCACGTTCTCCGTGTGGCAGTCTTGTAGCGACAAAGACACCGCCTCCTGCGCCGTGTTCCCCGTCACGTCCGACAGCGACGCACCCGCGCCAATCATCTGCATAATCTCCTGATCCGTCTCCGTCCCCATTGCCCGAAGCACAATGCACGCAGGCAGATCGTCCAAAAACGAATTGTGCCGGAGATACAACTTGTTGTTCTTCAACACCACAGCCGTCCGAGACTTCGACTCCGCCGTCGCCGACGTGACTGTCGCACACACGTTGTGCTTCATGTCCGTCTGCAAAAGGACAGAAAGAGAAAGCGAGAGCTGTAGCGCGACGTTTCGCGCGAACACATGCAGACAACCTAGGGACAAAAGACCGACAAGACAGCAGCAATACGCCTCGACACAACTGGCCAGCACCCGTCGATCCCCGTTTTACTTATAGTTATATATATATATATATATATGTATATGGATCTGAGCAAGTGAATACGGCCAAACAGGCATTCCTATGTCGTGAATGGGGTATGATGCTGACAGACAGACAGAGGTCGGTGAGAATGTGCACGCAAATGGAAATACACTGCCTGAGGCGAGAGGGAAAGTCTTCTTCAAAAAAGCAAGAAAAGTGAAGAGACGGAAATCAACTGACGCAAGTCTACAGACTGAAAGCCAAAATCGCCGACACATGCACTGGCGAACGCAGCGCAGTGTTGCCTTCGAAAACGCACGTCTACACAGGTGTACTCGTGCACATGTGTATGCAACTCTGGCGTCGGAGAACGCATCGGGAGACCCGGAAGATGCATACGTGATCATGACAAAAAACTGAAAATGGGCATCGGCGCCTTACCTCCACGATAATTCTGTTCTTTGAAAGCTGTTCCTGCATAAGCAACACCTGCAGAGAAGGAGCAGGAAACAGCAGGCACAGAAAATACAGTTTGGATGTCTTCTGAATAACGTTCGCAGGAGAACGAGTCATCACTCTCTCCAGCTCCATACCAGTGTTGCCCACATCCATCTCAAAACACATACGGAAAGATATGCTCCAGCACAGAGAAGTACAACACATGCCTCCAGATGTTACATGAGTCTAGTCGGGCGCGAAGACAGCGGTGCTGAACCTCACCGACACCGCACTCTGTAAGCATACATCTATATATGTATATATATGTATATATATGCATACATACAGATACATACATACAGATACATACATACAGATACATACATAGAGATACATACATACATACATACATACATACATACATACATACATACATACATACATACATACATACATACATGTATACGTATACATGTGTGTATATATTAGCATGTGCCCAGACAGATATTTATTTGTAAGCTGGGGCTGAACGGTGTGTGGCGTGGTGCACGTTCGCGAGAGGGTTTGGAGAGGCCTGGTGGCAGCTTTGAGTCTGTTTTCGTTTACCTTTTCGGTCCCTTTGACGATGAAGTACCCGCCAGGATCGAAAGGACACTCGCCGAGCTTCTGGATGGCCGCGGGGTCTTTTCCGTGGAGGACGCAGACTTGGCTGCGGAGCATGACGGGTATGGATCCGATTTCTACGTTTTTCCTGCGGATGATTTCGTCGCCTTTGCTGTACTCGGCGTCGACAAAGACGGGTGCGGCGTAGGTGATTTCGCGCGTTCGACAGATCCGTGGGGTGAGACGCTGCAAAATCATGCCTTCTTCGTACCGGGGCGTTCCCACTGAGATGTTGAGGAACTCGATGAAGAAGGAGGGGTCGATATCGCTCTTCACGAGGCGGTTCGACGGCGCGCGCAGGATGTTTTGCAGCTCTGTGGTTACAAAGAAGTTGTACGATTCAATGTGCTGGTGCACAAGGCCCTTCGCCGCGAAAAAGGCCGGCAGCAACCGCCACTTGTCCGGGACTGTACAGACAGGCTTCGCGCTGTCCTCCCCCAAACACGGGTCGCCTTTCCTCGGCAACGCCTCGTCGAAGCGCACGGTCTTCTTCACGCGCGGCTCATACCCCCCTCCGCGCTCGCCTTTCGCGAAAGACGAAGGAGCAGAAGAAGGCGGAGGAGACGAAGAAGACGGCGGAGACGAAGAAGCAGGCGGAGGAGACGAAGAAGAAGGCGGAGACGAAGAAGGAGACGAAGAAGAAGGAGACGAAGAAGAAGACGGAGACAGGAAGTTTGAAGATCGGCCGGCAGGAGGACATGTGTAGGGGATTTTTCTGTCTAGCGGAATGCTCGCGCCGTAGGGAAACCTGAGCCTCGTCGCGGACGACGAGGTGGACGGAGCGGAGGGCCGGCGTTTTCCATCGGTTTTTGCGGCGACAGTCGCATGATCCGACGGTTTCAAGACGCTGAGCTGAGGAGATAAAGCAGAGAGAGGATCCAGCTCGGCGCCAAGCGCGGAGTTAGGACAGGAAGGAGACAGCGAAGAGGCGGGAGGCGCCTGGGGAGGCCTCTTCCGCCCAGTCATCTCGACGAGCTGAGTCGAAGCGTGGGGCTACCATCGGGGACAGAAAGGAGCGCGCAGATGCGTGTCCGGACCGCCACTCCCTGACCGCTTCGCCGCAGGAATGACCGCGAGAACGCGAGTCCGCTCCCTCACACGCTGGCGCCGATGGCTGCATGAGCGAGGATATGCATCTCGGCAACCGCAAAGACGGCAGGAGGAGCAAACAACCTGCGCGAAGAGACGGACAGGAGTGGACAAACGGACAGGCGGGAGGCGAGTCAAAGTTGGCGATATTTTCGAAAGTCGTGCATGCGAAAGAAAGAAAACTGGGGAGAGAGGAGAAGCCAATGCGACTCTCCCTCGCAAGAGAGAAGGCCCCCTGAGGCGGTGAGCCGAAGCGGCGATCGAGTCGCCCAAAGAACGGATCTCGACAGGATCTTTTTCACTATTTTTCTCGTTTTCTCTCCCTTCTCTTCCTGCAGCCCCGTTCGGGCAGACAGCTCGGTTGACGCGCGCCACGCGCTTTCAAAGTTTTCCCCCCCAAAACAGGCGAAGAAGCCGCGCGTGAGGAGGCACACGCGCTGCGCGAAAAAGAAAGCAGAGAGCGGAAAGGAGCCGCAGATCTTAAACTTGAAAAGGCAAAATCGGGGAAACAACCCTGCAGCGGGTCAAGAGGAAAAGAACGGGAAATGCAATCTCAAATATCGTGGGGGCATTTCCGCGCGTTCCCCACTGTGGCGTCAAGCGCCCTGACTCGGCTTGTGCTGTCTCCCTGTCGGGTCTTTTCTTCGCTCTCTAGTCGATCCTTTCTGTTCTCTTCCTTCGCCTTTCTCCTCTGTCTCGCCTCTCAGTTGCTGTCCGGCATTCTCTTCCTTCTTTCTGCTCTCGCGCTGTGGCGTTCTGCGCTCTCGCCGAGCGCACTTTCGATAGCGGCGAGCGAAGCGCGGTTGGGTCTCGCTCCTTCTCTACAGCTGTCGTAAAGCCGCGCAGCAAAACAGGCATGCAGGACACGACGAAAAGAGTCGCTTTTCCTCTCTCTCATTCACAGGAACGTTCCACATCTTCGGAGTCTTCTGTGCCTCTCTGTCTCTCCTCGGATGTAGAGACGACACCGATAGGCGACGGCATGTCCCTTTCTCTTGCACACCTGAGACCTTGGCCTCTTGCGGTTTTTCGCGCCTTCTCTGTCGCCGCGATTCTCTCCTTTGTTCTCTTTTGTTAATCATTGCCTTGCTTCCTTTCTTCTCATCCACACCGCTTTCTCCCCTTCCACTTGACAAGAGAAGGAACTCAAAGAGCCTTCACCTACGCGGCTATACCCTGCCTCTTCCTCTCCTTTTTTCTTCCTCGCCTTCCTTTCTTCCTTGGCTTCACCTCGCTCCTTCGCCTCCCACGCCTCCCTTCTTTCTGCTCTAACTTTCTTCTTTTTCCCGAAGTTCTGCCCAAATCCTCGTCCTGGTCGTCCAAAATGTTTGCCGGAAACCTGTCGACGTCTCCTCCCGATGCCCGCCTCTCGGAAGAGAGCGGGCGTGTCCCTTCTTCTCCCCCCTCTTCTTCTCTCTCTTCCCCCCCCGCTTCTTCGCTCTCTTCCCCCCTCGCTTCTTCTCTCTCTTCCCCCCCCGCTTCTTCTCTCTCTTCCCCCCCCGCTTCTTCGCTCTCTTCTGCACATCTGTCTCTTTTGCCTGCGTCTGTGTCTGTGGAGGCGCTGTCTGAGGAGGACCGGCGTCTGCTGTCGCATTTTCGGCTGTCTCTCGAGTCGCTCACAGGCTCCATGGAGAGCATCGTGGCCGCGAGTGACGCGCTCCTGTCTCGTGGGAACTCCCCCGTCGTTCACCACCTGTTTGCTGCGTGGCGGGAAGCACTCAGTTTCCAGGGAGACAGCGAGAAGCGCCTGTTCCTCCTCTACGTCTTGAACGACGCGCTGCAAAAGTGCGTCAGTCGCAGATGTCCCTGCATCCTGCAACTCGCCCTCGATCCACTCCGCGCCTTCTGCGTCCAGGCGTCGCGGCGCCCCGCGAGCAATCTCGACGCGAGTGCGCGCGTGTTCAAGATCTTGAAAGTTCGGAGAGTCTTCGGAAACAACGAGAGCGGAGATGCCATCTGCGCCGCGTTCCTCGCTCTCTTGCGCGGCGAATCGACCATCGCCCTCCCAGCAGTTGACCCGGAGATGTTGCAGCCGCAGCCGCCTTTTCTCCCCACAGACGCCAAAGCCGCCTCCACGTGTCTCCCCGCCCCGCCTTCGTCTGTCCCGTCTTCTTCGTTTCCCTCGGCGCTCGCGTCTCTGCCTGCCGTTATCGACACTTTCAGTTTGCAGTATCCTTCCAAGAACGACGAGCCGGTGGCCGAGCACGTGGACCGGCTCTTCGCTGAGGAACCGGGCGAGACGACGTTCAGAGAGACGCTCAAGGAGATCCTCCACGCGGTTCTGTCCATTCAGTCCACCGTTGCCGACAAAGACCTCGCGAGGTACGAGGAGGCTTCGACCCAGCAAAACTAGCCATGCACGTTGTGGCAGCTGGAAACCCAAAAGCCATTAGCTGTGTCGTCAGTCTTTGCGGTGTAGCGTCGGTACCGAGACAGAGAGAAAGAAAGAAAGAGAGAGGGGCGGCGTCGCGCGTGGGAGTCGGTTTTCAGGGCGTGTGCAGCGGTGCCGAGGAAAACGGCCCTTCATGGTACTACCATGCATTTCCAAGTGAGAGATGGATTATGGTTTGCGCTTTGCATCCATGCGTTTACCATGGATCGCATCTGAAGCGTATTCGAGTACGCGCACGACAGAGACGTTATTTCCTTCCCGTGCGGTAGCAATCTAAGGCGGAGCGGCCGTTTCTCTGGTGCTTCCGCGGAGTGTGTTTCGCCCTGCACGCTGGTGCGTTTTCCGTGCGGTCGTCTGCGCTTGGCGTCTGCTCAGGCAAAAACAGGAACATCACCTCGCGCAGCTCAGTCGCCAGCAAAAACTCTTGGAGGATCAGCAGCGTCAGAAGCGCGTCAAGTTCGCAAAGTGCGGAGTGCTGCCCGAGGACGAGACGGCGGAATTCGCGGGGCTCGCCGGCGATCGAGAGACGGACGAAGCCGCGCAAAGGCGACTCAAAACACAGATAAAGGCGACACAAGCGAAGGTGAAACTCCTCATGGAACTCGAATGGAATCAAAGAATCGCGCTCCAGGTAAGCGCTGAACGCTGCAGATCCCGACCGTCTATATATATAAGCATATGCAGAATCGGCGACGGTCAGAGAGCAAGCGGGGTGTAACTCGACGGATAGATCGACTGCGACAGAGAGGTAGCGAGGGCGATAGGCAAGGAGAGAGCGCGGGGAGTGTAACTGCAGAGAGATACAGAGTTGAACGGATAGAGATGGAGGGGTAGGAAGGCAGATTCAGCGATAGATTTAACGAGATAGAGGTAAAGATGTGGCGAGAGGGGTGGCGAGATAAGTAGGTACAGGTGCGGAGGTCTGTAGTGGGACATAGAGAGAAGCGAGCGAGATAGACTGGGATGCATGGTAAGGCGCAGAACGCGAGAGGGAGTTGCTGCTTTTCCCCGTCCTCTCGAACTTTGTTTCGTGTTGTTAAACTGATGCCTTTCAGGAGCGTCTCGTGAACCTTGCGGAGATGGTGGAAGGGAGAATGGAAGAAGTTCTCGCCCGCCATGTGCGTTGCAGAGAAGTGAAAACAGTTCTTGATCGAGCTCTGCATATCGCTACGCGTCGACAGCAAGCGTCCAAACCTGTCCTCACGCAGGACGCCTCTTCGTCCTTTTCCACCCCTCCGTCTTCTCTTTCTTCCGCGGCTGGGGTGTCTAGAGAGCCGTCCGCGGGTTCGCAGGCAGATGCGTGTGCTCTCTCGGCTGGGCGCGCAGAGAAAGGAAGCGAATCTGTGGATCCAGAGGCGGACGCGGGGAGGGCCAGCGAGGCGATGTAGCGCGTGTGGAAGTTCCCGAAGCAAAGGAGTGAGACAACGGAAAAAAAGGGAACTGGAAGAGGCAAGAACGCCGACAGTTTGAGAACGTGACAGCGTGCGCGCGGCGGGCGGGAGGGGGTCTCAGGCGACGAGGTGGACGAAGCTACACCGGCGAGAAAACGAAGGACTTTTTGGACGTGGAACGAAAACGGAAAGAGAGGGGAGGAGACAAAAACATTCGTCCGCGACAGGGTCGAGAATAACGTCTTCCCCCTCGTTTCTGACACAAGATTCTACACTGAAATATCGATTTATATATTAATGTTTCGAGGCGCACATACAGATGTGGAGATACATGAGATACGTACCCAATATATCTATATATATATATATATATATAGAGAGAGAGAGAGATAGAGAGAGAAGGACTTCTCACTATGCCGGCTACTCGAGGTGAAGGCTTTGCGCGCTTTTGGGCCTCATTTTGTCTCCTGTGATCAACTCGGATATCTGGTTGTGTGCCCATATGGACTAGTTCAATATGTGGGGGCGGTGCTGAAGCACTTACGTATATATATATATATATACATATATATGTATAGTTCGCATGCATTTGCTGTGCAAGTGTGTATTTACAAATGTATATATATATATATATATATATATATATGCGTGTGCGGTAGGGTGGATGGTGTGAATCGTTTTGGTGTTTTTTGGGCATGCAAAGCAACTCCGCGAAGCGTGGCATAAGACATTCATCGATACGGAGCGGTCTGTTCTCTCGCCGCTCGAAGGGAATGAAGAAACGTTAATTCTTTTCCAAGTCTATCCGTGTCCTATGGGAAATGTGCGATGCGAGCATGTGTCTCGCGGTCTCCCATATTTTCGCTCCGCACTCGACAACGAAACCCGAATAGCCCCACCTCCAAACGGTTCTCATTTGAAGATAACGAGGAGCCGTACAACGAGCGGTTTAGATACAGACGCACACATTAAGAGAAAGGGAGATCAAGAGACACACCAAGAGAAAAGGACATTAAGAGAGACGTCAAGAGGGAGGAAGATAAAGAGAGAGACTAAGAGAAGAGGAGGTCAAGAGAAAGATTAAGAGAAAAAGAGATGAAGAGGGATATTAAGAGAAAAGGAGATTAAGCGAGAGGTCAAGAGAAAGAAAGATAAAGAGAGAGACTGAGAGAAAAAAAGATCAACAGGCAGATTAAGAGAGAACGAGATTAAGAAAGAGGTCAAGAGAAAAGGCGATCAAGACGGAGATTAAGAGAGAGGTCAAGAGAGAAGGAGGTTAAGAGAGAGATCAAGAGAAAGGGAGATCACGAGAAGGGTCAAGAGAAACCGATATCAAGAGAGAGATTAAGAGAAAAAAAGATCAAGAGGCCGATTAATAGAGAAAGAGATCAAGAGGGCGACTAAGGGAAAAGGCGATCAAGAGGGAGATTAAGACAAAAGGCGATCAAGAGGGAGATTAAGACAAAAGGCGATCAAGAGGGAGATTAAGAGAAAAGGCGATCAATAGGGAGATTAAGAGAAAAGGTGATTAAGACGGAGATGAAGAGAGAACAAGATTAAGAGAGAGGTCAAGAGAGAAGGAGGTTAAGAGAGAGATCAAGAGAAAAGGAGATCACGAGAATGGTCAAGAGAAACCGATATCAAGAGAGAGATAAGAGAAAAGGAGATTATGAGGGATATACAGGAACAGAGAGATTAAGAGAAAAGGAGATTATGAGGGATATACAGGACGAGAGAGTTGAAAAGGGAAAGAAGATTGATGCAGATATATTTTCCTGCAGATTGACTTGCTGCTTGAGCAAGGTTCGAAACGTAGGTTTCCCGCGAGGGCGAAAAGAAAGAAGACGCGACGGCCCCGGGCGGTTTCTCCAGAGAAGAAACAGACACGGTTGGCGGCGCTTGGGGCGAGAAACAACCATGTTCAGTCCAGCATCCAAAGGGGAAAACAGTAGTTATTTCCTCTCAGCGCCTGTTACTCCTGGCGGCTTTGCGTCTCCTCGCAAACGCCAAAGGAACTTGCCCCCAGGTGGAGTGCTGAAGCGAGCGCAAAATAGTAAATTTTAGCGAGGGAATTTCTCTCACGCTGCAGCCGTCGACGGATTCCTCAAACGGAATGCAGCCCAACCTGACTTGGGAAAACTGGAGAAATAAGTTACACCAAATTTCCGAGTCTCCAAGAGTAGCAGAGATAGAGCACTAGCAGAGACATGCGAAGCCCCGAGGGTGAGAACGGCAGAGAGCGCCGTCTGGACCGGAGGTGGGCAAGCGCTCGTTCGCGATCGAGACGAGCGCGGCAAAGCCTTCGACGAGAGACAGCGGTGGCTAATGGGACGCGCTTTTGGGGAGAAGTGAAGAAAGTTTGAACATACAGTGACGTCAGAGCCGCACACATCGGATGCCTTCTCGCACATCATACGCGTTCGATGTTGCATTCCGATCCGCCAGCTTCTTCTCTTCGTCCTGCATTCACGGAACGCAGCCACACAGTATCATCTCGCACATGTCTCACTGCCCGTCGATATACATACATATATGCAAGTATATATACTTAACTAGATAGACGCGTATGCACGTAAATGTACCAGTGCACGCAAGGTGCGCGAAAACGGACGGGGAATGCAGTTGCACACATATGAATAGGTATACAAAGAGACATACTCGCATGCATATATATATATATATATATATATAAATGCACATACATTAATAGACCGAAATATAACATTACATCTATGCGCGTACATGTAGGTGTTGATATACATCGCTTTGTGCACGACGGCGACGGACGGGTCGCGGCAACCCGTCGCTTGTGCCTGTGTAAGGCGAAGGGTGGGACGTGCTGACTGAGGCCGCCTGGCAAGACGAGAGAGCGTGGTAGGCACGTACTTTCCGTAGCTGTTTGTTTTGTTTCTTCACCACACGGGCCATCCGCTGTGCCTCCTTCACTGCTTTCTTCCTCTCCTTCCGTTCTTCCGTCGTCTCCCCTCTCGGTCGAAGCGTCACAATCTGAAGGAAAACGGCAAGAGCTTCGTGTGGCACAAAACGCGTATCATTCCACAAAGCCGCAAACCGCAACGGGATCATGCCTACACATCCCTCACCTCACAGCGATCGTCATATTCTTCGATTTACCCTCGGTGCCGCATCTCCCTCTGTGTCTCTCTTTTTCTTGATCTCCTGACTCTTTGTGCAAGCGCTTTCAAACTCTTTCACAGTATTTAGTTCCAAATTCGCGTTGCAAATGAATTAACGGGGATTTCCAAAACGCAGGAAGACCGTCCATCAGTCCCCCGTGGTCAAATACGGTTCGTCGTCCCTTTGCGTCGACGCGAAACCCGCCGTCGCCTGTGAGAGCAAAACTGCGGAGTTACATTTTCTGCACAGCTGCTTATTTTTGTTGTGGACATACACCCTGCCGTCGTAGGCGGATGCCTCAGGAACCCGATTTCCTACAAACATGCGACGTTCATAACTGCGTCTCTCTCCAGGAGATCTAAATCCCTTTTCCTCCACTCACACATGCGTCTTCCCAGGCTTCGCCTGCCAAAGCGACGAAGTCCGCAGTTTCTCGTTTCCCGTCTTCTTCTCGCACAGGCGACAGCGCCGAAGACCGACTCTTTTCCTGAGCCTTCGGCGCCTCCAGGTCCCGTCGTCGCGAGGCCGGAGGCGTCTCTGCGCCTTCTTTGGCCCTGAGAAATCGCAAAACAGAGAATGAATCCATCGACCGAGCTCGCACATAAACGGCAGAGAACGACAAAAAAAAGAGAAACAGGGAGAAAAGAAGAGCGAGGAGAGGGAAAGAACGGAGAGAGAAAGAAAGCCGAGAGACAGAGCAGGAGAGGCCGTTCCGTTCCTAGCCGCCCCCTGGCGGCGTCGCGACCGCCGCTTGGTCTCCCTGACGTGTGGGAACACGAAGGGAGCGACGGCGACGGAGACACTCTCGCGTTCTCCCTCTGATGGCCAAAACTGTGCTTTCCCGATTCGAAAGCGACGGCTAGCGACAGACGGGAGTTCGTCTCGCCTCCTCGAGAGTCAGACCCTCGCCGCCACGCAGAGCCACGGTCTCCTGCGAGCGAAGCTCCGGAGCCCGATCGCTGCAAGCGCTGCCGCCTGCACGCCGGCTCTGCGCACGGACAGCTGAGGCAGCCAGCGCCCGGAACGCAAAGCCGCGCCTTCACGCCGCAAACCCTCCAAGCCCTCGACACACACACACTCACACACAGCTGTCCCAAGAGGCCGGGAAGCGTGAGACTCTGCGGCTCTGCGGGCGACCCGCGCAGAAAAGCACACCTCCAGCCCCGTTTGCTCCCAGGCAGCTTGGACAGGCGAGACTGCCTTTTCCCACGCGCGCCTTACTCGCGAAGCCGGCGCAGCTGCTGCTTGAGGATGTGGGGCGGCGGCAGCGCGATACGCGTCGGGGCGAAGGAGGAGACGCTTTTCGTTGTGAGGACAGTCTCGCAGTCCCTGCGGAGTCACGCAGAAAGTTGCCAAACACACGACGCACGCTCACCGTCGCGTCTGGACCGGCACACGATCGAGGGCTCGTGCGCCTCGCCTCCGAGACGCAAACGCGGAAACAGGCGACACGCAAGGGTCCGTCACAGCACACCCGCGCGGGGCACGAAAGCGAGGAGGGAAAGAACAGAGTCAACTCACCAGCGCCTTTCCTGAGCTCGCTGCTCCAGATCGGTGACGGTGAAGAAGTCGCACTCTTCCCCCTCCCTGCTCTTTGCGTCGTCTTCCTCCTGCTGACGCGCCGCCAACTCTTTGATGCGGGAGATTTCCGCGGCGTCTGAGGGCGCAAACCGGAAACGGATCCTGTTTGTGAAGTGCCGCAGCCGCGCACAACAAAATGGAGCAAAACCGACGAGAACCACGCGAACCGAACACGCTCTCACGCGTCGCAACCGCCCCAGAAAACACGCAACCCGACAGCACCCCACTTCCTATCTCTCTATCTCCAAATATGTACAAAAGTATATATACATATATAGATATAGACATATGTGTGTACGTTTATGAATTTTTATGGGTGCGCACGTGATCTATATAAACATGTGACGACATTTAAATATGCACACCTACGTCGCTGGAAAATTTGCAGAGATGTATGAATTTGTATCTCTACTCTCTCAGCCTTTTTAAAAGGCCAGAGCGAGTGTGTAAGGAGAGAAGGAGGACGAAAGCGAGTGAAAACGACGGAAGCGGCAGAACGGCACGACACGGTGAATGTGACATCTTGGCTTTTACAGAAACACTGGGAGCGGAGGAAGGCGAAGGCCTGTGCAGCTGCATTTGTGTCCTGATGGAGAAACAGATTGAAATCAGGAAAACTCGCAAACCGTCTCGAAGGGTGTGCCCTCTCGGGCTGTGCTTTGTCCCCACTGCACGGGTGCGTCTTATGAAATCCGCCGCTGCCTTCGAGCGACACGCCCAACGTTGCGAGTAGTCGCCCCGCAGATCGACTGCCTACCCAGAGGCTTAAAAAGTTCCAAAACCTCTTCATCTTCCTCCTCTTCTTCCTCTTCCTCCTCCTCTTGTTCGTCTTCATCTTCTTCCTCTTCATCGCCTTCTTCTTCGCTCGAGTCGTCGCGTTTCTTCTCTTCCGGATGCTTCGCTCGGTATTTCCGAGAAGCGCTCTCGATGCAGATTTTGCGCCCTGAAAACACAAACGGTCCCCGGTCGCACGTGACAAACGGTTACTCCTAGAAAAAAGCAAAAGGCCGTGGAAGGCGGACCGCGCTCGCCTCTGTCCTTCGGCACTGCGCAAGCGGCCAGGCGTCTACGGACGATAGGGTAACACCCAATCTATATTGTGGGTTCGGAACTCGTTTTCCCTCCGGAGAGAAAAGGATCACGAACCGCACTGGCGAGGCAAAGCTCGCAGGCACCCCAGAGCAAAGCGAGAAAGAGAGACGAACTGAGACGATCGTCGAGGTCACCGAAGCAGACACACAACGAGCGAGTCTGAAAACCCCGAACCCAACGAAAAAGTGGAGGATCAAGTCGAAAGACGCAAAGCTGCTGTGGCCTACGCCGAGCTTGGTCGTGAAGAAACTCATCCATTGCGTCATCCAACTCGCTCATGTAAAACTCCTCGGCACCGTCTCCCACTTCTTCCGCTTCAACCTGAAAACAGTCCACCTAAGTCCAAGTCCTTCGCGCGTCTCACGCGCTCTTCAAATGTGTGTGTGTGTGTGTGTCATTCACATCGGTCTGTTTCTCTCCACCAATATCTATACGCATGCAAATATACGGATACATGTATATTGCAGATGCGTATGTACCTATGTATAGACGTGTTTCACCTATACATGATCTACCGTCCTGTGTCTCTTCTCTCCCTGTGCGGCATCTCACTCTTCCTTCCGCACACTGCTGGGAGCGGCAAGCGTCCACAACTTAGTGTGCAAAGCGCACTCATATCCATATAGGCATATATATATATATTTATATTTATATATATATATATATATATTTGTGTATGTATAAAAATTCTATGATGGATAAATATGAAACCCGTGGATGCCCTTCCGTGAGAGTTGAAATTCTCGCGGTCGTTTGCGCGGCAAAGCCGCCAAAAAGCACCTTACCTCTCCGATGAATTCGTCGTTGTATTCCTCGAAGATTTTGTCAAACTTTTCGTCCTGTCGCTTCTGCTCAGCTGTGCTCGCTGGCATCACAGCCTCGCTTGTGTGCTCTCCGAACCCCTGCAGCTCTTCCTCGTCTTCACTCCCATCTGCGTCCTGGAGTCTGAGTGCGGCCAACCGTTCGCGAATCGCAAACAGCTGTGCGCTCTTCAAGTTCTCTTCTCCCCACAAGAGCACCTCTTCATCCGCTTCGTCCTGAACAAAACCAGAGAAACAACCGCTTTGTGCGCGGGAAGTGCCCTGGGATTTGTCTCTCACCCGAACCTATCAAACACCCTCGCCTTCCCGCAGGCCTTAACGCTCTAGACCGCCACGCTGATCTGTCCAGTCTCTGGATTGCCTCTCGGCGTATCATCTCTAGTTCTCCGCAAAACGCAAACAGATACATTTACACGAGTATAAATATATGTATATTGATACATGTCAGTGACGTATCAGCGTGCGTCTACTTGTGTTCGTGCAGCGTGAAGAGGCGCGCGCATCCGTACCTGGTCGCCTCCCGCCGGGTGAGACTCCTTCGCAGTGGCAACGAAATCGTCAAGAAGCTCTTCGTACTCCTCTGCGTTTTCCAGCGCCTCCAAAACCAGGCGCTCTGAAACAGGAAAAGAGGCAACGGCCGCGCATGTGAAGTGTATATACACAGATGCTTCCGAAATCGCGTGCGGCAAGTCCACAAAGATCCACTGGAAACAGCTACAACTCGACGTCTTTCGTATGGTCACAGCGCGAGCCTACAGACACGCGCGCCTCTACCCGTTTGGCTATCTTACAAAAACCGATGGAAAAACAGAGAGATAGAAGCCGTGAAGAGAGCGCGACGGGTGTGCATGCGTCTCCTGCTCTGGGCAACTACGAACGGAGCTCTCCCGCCTGGTTTTCTTCAAGTGAAAGGCGAAAACGGAATTCCCCAAACTCCTTGCCCGCCGTAGAAAGATCCGGCGCGGCGTGTTTGAGCCTTGAGCGCTCTCCTTTCGACAAAGGAAAAGAAAAATGAAGCACGACTGCACCCGCGAGTCCTTTTTTCGTCTCTCCCCTCCCTTCTCTTTCTTCGCCCCCCGCTGTCTGTCTCTGCTTCTCTCTCTCTTCTGTTCTCCTCTCTGCTTGGCAAAAGTGCTGTAGCACGACGAAGATGCCCACCATCTCTGGAGCGCGACGGCGCTCCTTCTTTTTCTCGCCGAGCATTCCGATGCTTCTCTGCCGTCGTCTCCACGTGGTCAATCAAGATGCCGCCGCCGAGTGACTGCATGCGTAGCAAAACACACAGAGCTGCCGATGTCGTGCGAGAGGAGCGCTACGCGAACGTCGAAAAACGCGTCAAAAATCGCATAAACTCCGAGGGTGAAGCGCCAAGAGCGAGAGGCGAAGACCGAGAAGAACAAGGCGAAGAAAGGAAGACTGGGCACAAGCATCCATGTGCGATGGTCAGACGAAACGCACGGACGTTTTCTGGCTCGGCATCTACACCATTGTGACCAAACGTGCACTGGGCAGAGGTTAGGTTGCGCAAGACGCCGCTTGTCCGGCAAACAACACATGCTCATGCGTGAACGTGCATGCAAGATACACCAAACGATCCATAAAGCCTACGGATGCCAGTCCATGCTCATGAACGTATACTTAATATACATAAACTGAAACCTGCACAGTGTCTATAAACGTGTACATATAAACACATGTCTATTTCTATCCATGCCCGCGTGAGAGGCGAAAACCAGGGGGGTGTTGTGTTTGGGTCTTCGCGCTCTGCATTCCGCAAACGTCCCTTTCTTTCCAACACAGGTACTCACCACAAGATGTTGCGAGTAGTCATAGCCGTCCTTGGGAAAGTAGCAGTCTCCATCCTGAGCATGCACAAAAGCAAAAACGCGATTTTTGGCGCTTTCTCCTCAGCCCTTTCGCTGGGACATCCGGTCGATCCTCGCGGGGGCTCTTCATCGATCCTTCGGAAAGATGTGGTGGCGGCGTAGAAATAAAAATGCAAAAGCTCTGCAACGAGTGCACCTCGAACCCTGTATGTACACCTGCATACTGTATACTTTTTCTGCGGTTGACGTGCATTCTTTAGCGGGACTTTCGCGTTGAAGCATGCTGGTCTTCTTCCGCGTTTTCCTGTCGCCTTTTCCTTTCCCTCGGGGATCTCACCAAATCCTCAAGTGTAGGTTGGGTTTCCTCGCAAGCTTTCAGCCGCTCTTCCTGCTGTTTCGACTTCGCAGCGAGAGCCTCCTGAGCAGCCTGCGAGAGTGCCTCATCGCCGCCGTAGATCTGGTCGCACAGAACTTTCTGAGAAACAAACACACAGAGAAGCAATTTTTTTCACCTCACCGCAGAAAGAGGCAACCCCGACGCAGGCCGGTACGTCGCCGCCCAGTCTTTCACCGATCGACAGCCGAACCGAGCTGCCTTCTCGTCTCCACCGGCAAGCCATTCAACGTCAACGAGCAGGCGCGCACCTGCAGCGACGCAGGTAATATATCTTCATGCACGTATGCAAACGTGCAGACTTTAAATATATGCATATGCATCCACGCGCATATGGACGTATTCGCATAGACGCGTAAATCGTTTTCCACATTCATACATAAAAAAACCGATTAGGATAGAGGTGGATGCTTTCATAGCTGCGCATTGCGCTGAACATGCATTTTGCAGTGTCTTTGTCGCGAGCGCGAAGAAAAGCCGGAAAGAGCGTCCGTCTCTCCAGTGTCTGGGCGACCCTCCGTGGGTAGCTTCAGCGAAGGAGAGTGCGGATTTGTAAACGACCCGGGGTCTGCGTGTTTACCCGATCGTCTTCATTCAAGTTCGCATGAATCCCGAAATCCTCGGGACTCAGCACGCGCAGAAGATCGTTGGGGAGGGCTTCGCGGAAGCGATTCTGCGCAAGGAGACAAAGACAAAAACAACGAATCATTTTCGGACGGCAGTTACGCGCGCGACTCTTCAGCACACCGCTCAAAAAAAAAGAACATCTGTGGATGCACGAGGCATTACCTTTTTAAGGGCATTGGGAGGAATGACCCGTTGCAGAGCCATTTTCTGGGAGCTCGTAGACTGCTGCGCCTCGGGATCAGCGAAGGAAGTTGGGACGAGTCTAAAAGTTACTGCACCGGCGCTGTTTTTGTCGAACTTTTTCTTCCGTGCGGGCTTCTTCGCTGGCTTCACAGAGTCGCCGAATTTTGAAGAACCCGCCTCTGCGCCTGGTCCCTCCCCCCTCATCTTATCTGCTTGTTCCTGTCCACGACATTTCCCCTCTTTCCCTCCCCCTGGGCGACGAGACGAACTCGCATCGCCCTCACCATGCTCCGGGTGTTGTCCGGCCTCCATTTTTCCCCGAGTCTCAAAAAGAATTCAGCAACCCTTCAGACAAAAGAAGCGCATTCACGAGTACATGCAGACGAAAAGAGGCCCCAGAAAAGCACGCTCATATACATATATACAAACATATATACAGTAACAGGGATGGCGATTATATGCATGTATACATAAATGAGGAACGCAGGAAGTTGGGAAAAGACTCGGTTTCCTCTGAAGATTTGCCAAAGTACGAGTATACGCGTTTTTCGCGGGAACCAAAGAGAAATCTTGCGGCCTGAAAGGGTTTACGAGCACAAAGAAAAGCGTGCATTCTTGTTTACATGCAAAAAGAAACGGATTTGTTCGGCTCGCGGGCGACAAGGCTCGCTCTCGGGGCGAGCACGGCACCCAAGGCACGCCCCGTCACGTCGAAGAGAGGCCGTCTCAGAGAAAAGTAGTCGAGTGGGAAAACTAAGGAAGGAGACCGATTGGGGAAGTCTCTCTCGTCCGAAAAAACTACAAACGGAGGAGAAGAAACGGCGCAAAAGGAGCGAAAACAGCGGTTTTTTAGGCGGCGCATGCATGCAACGGAAATGAGCAGCGTCACAGAGCAAACAGCGGCGCTGTGGGAGCGGCTGTCGATTTTTTCGGAGAAAGGGAAACCAAAATCCGCTTCTCTCGCGTTTCTCAAAGCAAAAAGGTGGACAAAAGAAACCAGCAGAACAGGTTTTTTTGTCAATGACACTGCCGAAGAAACCAGAAGTAGCGACGGCCACAAACACCGACGTGGGGCAAAATTCTTGGGCGTTTTGTCTTTGTCTCACAACAGAAGTTCACAGTCATAGTCGGTCTCGCACTTGTCACAGCGCATTGCACACTTTCTTCTCAAGAAATCCGTTTAATTTCATACTTTCTTCCAAACGCAGGGATCTGTATGGCTACACAGAGCAACTAAAGATAGGTACATATATATGTATACACGCATATACATATATATAAAGGACTGAGAATGTTGCGCTATATAAAAAGTGGGACAAGTCGTTTGTGTATCTTCCATGTGCATTTGAACGTTTCACTTTTAGCATAACAGAGACCGCAACTGACACTTGCGGTGGCGACGCAGGTTGGTTTCCCGAGCAGAAATTGTCATCCTGTCGATGTGTTCAGATTCCAGTTTTGAGGTGCGCCGCCAAGCTCGTCGCTGGGAATCAGGTTACAGAGGAGGAGATTTGTATATGTCTAACTCTCGGAAAGTTTACCGCCATGTGTACAACTCTGGATGTGTGTGCTTATCTAGTTTTGCACGTAAATGTCTGCTCTCTGCGCTAAGACCAGCATAGCTCTGCGACGGGTGCCGAGCTGCGGGTGTCGTGTACGGTCCTAAGCAAGGCCACCTAACACTGATTGGAGATGCCCGCCTTCATTCGATCCGTAAGCGACTTAGATCTCGGCGTGGTAATTGTGAAAAGGCGACGTACGTTCCCGAGCTGCTTGCCTTTTTCGGTTTTTGAGCGGGACAGAAGAAACGTGGAGAAAAACAGAAACCTCGGATGACCACGGAACTGCGCGTTGGACGCGTCGGTATGACGAAGTCCTCTCAACAGGTTTCCATATATCAGCGGAAAAGAACGCTCACTTTGGGGCATTTGCTTCTTTCTGGTGGGGCAGTCCGCGAGGAAAGGGAGAGACTGAGGAAAAAAAGTTATGATCCCTGACAAACACGCCATCGGTTCCCCCCTCCCCCCCCCCTTCTTTGTGTCGGTTGATCGCAGTTGCAGTACAGTGGCGTTTTTCTTTGTGTTGCATGTGTCAAGCGGAGAGGACCAATACCATAGACGCGAAAAGTAAATTTAAAAGATTTCGAGCGGCGTACCTTTTCGCAATATGTCCTTTGTCAGGGCGGGTTGCCTCTTCCCGTTTAGAAAATGTCTGCTTCGACCGTCTGCATGTAGTAGAGACAAACGCCCAAATCGTGAAGCCGGGTGTGTAAACTGGCTGACGCGTTTATCTCTCCCCATGAAAAACCGTTCTCCATTTCCGTCGTGCTTTGTCCATCGACTACTCGGCGCATGGGTGCTCTGGTGCGTCCCAATTTTCTGTCGCAAGGATCGACGCTGTTTCGCCGCTGTCAAACGCGTTTTATGTATGCATCTTGTCTATATGGCATGTACGCAAGACTCATGATTCGACACTCACTTGCTTTCCTGGCCGTTGGTTTTGTTTTCTCATTTCTAGCTGATGGAAACCAGCTCCCTTTCAGCTAGATAACTTTGGTCTTGTTACTCAAAAAACACTCTCCCAGCACATTCACAGCCAACAACTGGAATTCTAAGCGTGCTTCATTCGTTCCGCGACAAAACGTGCGTTCCTTGATGCTTTTTTTGTCAAGCATTGACTCGTACATTGCTCTTGTCGTTCTTGTAAAGGAGGGAACGCGTTCGCCTGTGTAACTTTGTCTATTGTATGTCATGTTTTACAGGGCATTATGTGCTGATTGAGAGTCACCGAGCAAGGCTTTCTCCTGCTTGGTTTCAAGCGAACATCAGCCGATTTTCTCAACTCTTTTACCTGTGTTCTGTCCTCTCTCCCGAGAAGCTTCAGTCTGTGTTTCGGCGTTTTCAAGTGCGATTTTCGTTCACAGAGAAAAACGTTTTGTTCCTGTCCCCTGAGCTGGAAACAGTTCGCGTTTCGTATCTCGTCTTTATTCCTTTCCTGTGACGATGCCTGGGTTCCAGTGCTGCATTCGTTGTGTTAGCGAGAACAGCGGGTTCTTAGTTGCCTTTCCGGTGGAACAGAGGCTCTTTTAGAGGTTTTCCGTCGCGTCTGGGATTTTCCTGGAAAAGCGGGCTCACCGGCAGTGTGAAGTCTGTTTTCGCGTTTTTGGTTTTCAACACGGAGAAGCACCGATGGTCTTTCACGGAAACGGCGGGCAGCCAAAGAGGCGATGAGCAAAGCAGTTGCGATGAGCCGTTTCCTGTCCCAGAGAAAGTCTGTCTGAACGAAGTTGGCTTTTTCGTCCACCGAAGGTCCCATCTTCTCTCCTCTGGTCTCCCTACGATCGGAGTCACAATGTTTGTTCCCCTTCCCAGAAGCACTGAGACTTCCGAGGGTCCAGGGAGCGGTTCCACATCTTCGCTTTCCCCCCCACGAAAGCAACTCCGAAATGCTGCTAAAGACTCCATCTCGTGGCAAGGAGATGAGGCCGTTACCGCTCCGTATGCCATGTTTTGCGACGAAAACGTCGCAAATTTCGACAGCGCATCAAACGAAAACGGCTCGCTCACGCTGCCTCTCCAGCAACACCCGCCTGGAGCTAGACCTTCCACAAAACCTGCTTCGTCGTTTGTTAAACCTGACGAAGACGCGGCTTCTGAGTATCGCAGTATTCTTGTCACGCAACTGCCGATGTATCTCGACACAGAGACCCTGAAACTGCGAATTGAGGAATTGTTCACCAAAGAAATTCCAAAGCTTCTGCGGGAGACACCGTTTTTCTGCGTCCCCGTGGCGGGTCCTCCGACAGAAGAGCAAACCTTGCAACCTGGAGAAACGCGCAGGAAAACAGAAAACGTCATTCACCCTCGGCATCTGGTGAATGCAGATGCCTTTGATCTCCCGTTCTCTATCTGTGACATTCGTGTGGCAAGACCGACCAAACCTGGAAACACCACGTATGCCGTCATCGATTTTGCTTCTCCGAAACTCATGCAAGCGGCGCTTGCGTTCTTCGGAACCACGCCAGTTTTGCCCGGAACTTCTCAGTGAGTCATGCCACGCTTTTCTTTGGCCTCGACGCGGCGACAGAGGTTTTTCTCTATGGCGAGGAAACGCGTCTAGTCTACAACTTAGAACCTTTTGCCAACTGTATGTATGGAGCCCCGGACAAAAACGGAGACAGCGATGCCTTTCTTGCTACGCCCCACTAACCGCAGGATAGCAGCGGGCTTTGTAAAGCAAAACTTTCGTTTCTTGTATGCAGATGTTCCCTCGTAGATGCAAATAAGCCTACACTTCCGCATTTACATCAATGCATGTATGAATCTATGCCGTAAGACTGCCTGGCTCTGGAAATTCTGATACGGTTTCTGTCTAGTTCGTCTCCCTTCCAGACGAAGCGAAAACGGACGAGAGCTTCGACGGCACTGTATGGCTGCTTGAGATCAGTGCTTTAGTTTATGATTTTTCTCTGGCGGTATGACTCTGTACCGAGTTCAGTCATTGCAAGTACGGCTCGATGTGCAGAATGCATCCACATTTACATAAGAACATCAGTCGCGGCGTTCCCCTCGATGGATTGTGCGACAGCTGCACAGTATACCAATTTATTTTTATATTTACTGTCTAGGCTTACGTTGGGAGCTACTGGGGAGGTATCCTCTAAATGTATTGCTGTACACGAAACTAAATTGATACGCGTGTGGTGCTTTCGCACGAGAATCATCTGCTTCTTGCATCGAACCCTGAAGCCTGATTGTATTCCATATGCACGAGCGAATTAAGAACCGACACACTGAGGAAAAGCAACAGCAGGAGAACGCCATTCGCTGGATGTGTGCATGCACTGCCCAGCCACGTTCACCTATCACCACATGCCACGTGGGCTGCTCCGGTTCCTGTTGATCTGTACCATGTCTACATCGCTGGACTTACCCCAGGTACGCTTTCTGAAACTCGCACAAAAACCCATCTTCTCCGCGTCAATCGCTCATGGCTTCCTCTCCAATGCGTCCCCGGTAGAGAGACGAGAAAACATCTACGCAGACGCTGCTGTGAATGTGCATGTACCTAAAACTGTACTCATGCATATACACCGCAGCGTCGTTGGTGGCTGTGTTCCACATTATACCCGTGCTTAGGATATAGCGAGCCTTTGTATGTGCGCCGCTGCGTTGCCCTCCTCCCAACAAACTCCCCTCTCCTTGGACAAAACTGGTGCCCCGGTTACTTTAGAATGGTCATGTCCATGCAGAGATGCATTCACATGTGTGCACACGCAGTTGCCAAGAGCGTGTCTGGAGTGTAAACATTTGTGTCCTGGGAGGAGCCTCCGTCTGGTCCGGGCGTAAGCCGGCACATGAAAAAGCAGGCGTCTCACGCTCTGTCCTTTCCAAAACTGCATCTGTACGTTTTTGTCCACTTTTTGTGCTACACGGTTTGCGTAGACAGCTCGATGCGCCAGCTGATAGAATGTCCATATCTACATGCGTGTACCTCAGTCGACGCATTCGTATATATTGAATCGGATCGCGATAAGCAGAGGTACATCAATTGCTGGACCTTCACGTGTGTCTGTGTGTGCCATCGAACTTTTTTCTTGAGACAGAAACGACGGATGCCGACGTGCTAGAGATGATGAAGCTTTTGGGAACTGAGACTCCACGCTCTATCAAGGTGTGTTGGGCTGAGCTTTCTCTCTCAGCTTGCCACATGAACTGACTGCATGTCGATACCGAGTCGAGGTGTCAAGCAAATCGGAAAAGCACTGCGCATGCGGAATCCCCCCTTCTCAGGGGAAGGCGGCCTTTTTCAGCCTAAAAAACAAAACACAGGCGATGCTCCAGCTAATATGCTCACATCTACACAGGCATGCGCGCGGAGTTGGTAGCTCGGTGGAGCACGCGTAGCAGCTAGGCTAACCGCCGGATGAACATGCAAGTGTCTGAATGTACAGACTATCTATCTGAGATTATCCAGAAAGAGGTAGATGGATGCATGGATTGGCACATAGACGCTTTAATCAACGATATCGAAGACACAGGAACGCTGGCAACCGCTGCGAACGCGTTGGTGAGGGAGTAGGCGAGGATGGCGACAGTCTGAATCGCCGCTAAGCTCCGTGGAGAGAACACTGTGGAAAGAACGGAGAGTACAAACAGTGTACAATGGAAAAGTCCGCGCACGCTGCGGTGTCTCTCGCGTCACAGGTTGTAAAGGATGCGAAAAGCAGATACAACCGGTGCCTCGGCTTTGCTTTTCTTCGCTACTCGAGCCTCGAGGCCGCCACACGAGCTCTCCAAGTCATTCAGGTCAGAAAACAACGCCGGCGCCGTCTCGATTCTTCGTGGGCTGTATCTGGTCGCGAGTCAACCTAGTAAAATACAAAGAAGCATCTAGTGTGTGTCTGGAGAAACAGAGCGAGGCACAAAGATACACACAGACACGAAGACATAAAGACAGAGGGAGAGGTGGTGAAGGAATTTATTCATCTAGATATGCATACATTTGGAGAAGCGTGCATTTGAATGTGCAGGTTTGTCTATTTATAAAGATACACAAGTGGACAGGGATATAGCCGCAGTCAGACCCTCATATATATATCAATATATATATATATATATATATATATATATATATATAATGGCACCTTTCTCTGTCATTGGAAACTGATGTGTTTTTCGTTTTCCTTCCGGTTGGTACGGCCCGAATTCTTTTCTTTTTATGACCGACGTAGAGTGCAGCCCTTTTGTGCGTGTTTGTTATCTGCAGACTCAGGGCGCCGCCTACGGTCTCATGGGGCGGCGGGTGTATGTGTCTCCCAGCCACAGACAGTACGTTCCGAGTGTTGCTTTTGGGCGAGATGTTTTCGAGCGGCGACATGTCTTCAGGCATTTTGTGTGCTTCTCTCTCGGGTCCGAGCGGCTCTTCGTGTTCCTTTCCGGCTCGATCTCGCCCTTTTGTCAGAGTCTGTTTCCCGAGTCGTTCTTTCAGAACGGGCAGGGCGTCGCCTACCGGAAATGGACAAACGAAGAAAGAATGAGATCTGTGTGAAAAAGTGCATCAGACTGGCCGTGAACCAAACGGAGCAGATGGATTGAACGCGACAGATGCCCCGCTGATCTGTCTCTCTTTTCTCTCTTTTTTTTGTCAGAGTAACAAAGTCGTGCAACGGCTCCATTTTCCTGGCAAATGTCCCAGCTGACGCAACAAAGGTAAATTGGAGGAGCTACAAGGAACGACCAACCTTCACCGTATCGGCGCTCGTGTATATATAGATATATGTATATATCTTCGTCTATGTATAGCTATACATGAATGTATGCATGTCTATGTGCACATATGTATGGCATATGTATGCCAGTGCACGCGCTTATAAGTGCACTGACAGGCCCACATACACATATACGCACGTGCATATGTGCTTGTACATGAGTGCATTTGTCGAGCGAAACTGTTTGCGTCCTTCCGTTTTTGTTGATGAGCTCTGACCTGCATGCAGGAGGAACTGCGAAGTTTGTTCAGCTACTTTGGGGACCTTCGGTCTGTCGTGACACATAATTACAAGGTGCGAGGACGAAGAAAGTCATGCTTTGAGACAAAAGCTACACAAGATCATCGGGAAAAGGAGAAAGCCCCAGACAGCGAAAACCCGACCACGCGGCCCCCGCAGACGAGCACAGGCGAAACACAAGCGACACTGGACGAAGTTACAGCTGACGGAAACATGCATGCATACCGGCGCTTGCCGCCGATGCTCACATTATTGCACGAAGATATGTATGTGCTTGTATCTGGAAAATGGGCATGCATGCATGGCTTCAAAAGCGTGGACAGCTCTAAAACTCTGTAAGGAATTCTAAAGACAGTTTTGCATATATGTATGTATATATGTCCAAATCGAAATCACCATCCATGTAACTCAAATGATTTTCATGTGAATCGAAATATATGAACAACTGTAAATGGGTAAAGATATATATGTAATTTTCAGGCCGGTGGCCGGCGTCTCTGGGGTTTGCGTCTTTTTTCGCTGCTCGATGTCTGGTTTCGCGAATGCCGTTGCCTTTTTTTTTCTACAGCGCATTGCGTTCCTCGATTTCGGCTCTCACGAATCTGCGCTCGCCGCTATCACACACATGCAGGGCGTCGTGCTACGATCCCATGTGAGTCCCGTTAAACGGTGAACCTCTCCGCTTCCTGAAAACCCGCGGTTCATCTGCAATCGTTTACGTTGATGAACCGAGGTATATAAATGGATGTGTAGACGAAGAGAAACAAATACGGCTCGCTGCTCATCTCTTCTTCGTCATAGACCTATCTTATGTGGATGCACAGTTTTCCTTGTATGTCTGTACTTTTTTGCGCATCTTTTTACTCCCAACTCGGTTTTGTGTGAACGTCTTCGAGGCGGTTTCTTCTGGAGAGAAGGCGCACTTTTTTTGTGAACAGTCCTGTTTGGGATCTCCCGATCCTTCTTTCTGCAGTCGCTCGCCTGTGCGTGGAGCATTCGACGCCATACCACATATCAAGAGGAAGGCATCGAAGAGGATGACGGAAACCGGCAAGCAGAAGAGGTTCGTTACTCTAGTCCGTTGCCATATATATATATATATATATATGCATTTGTCGTTCATTATCCTTTTCATGGACGGTCATATTTTTTTCGCATATATGTATATAAAGAAAGATAGATAGAACATATATATATGTGCATTTGTGAGAAGCGACATGATAGTTCTTCGGTAGCGCTCGCCTCTCCCAATTTCATCCTTACTACAGCTAAACAGCGGCGCATTCGTAGTCACATCGGCATACGTTTGTGCACGTCTATTTAGATGCATTAATCGCGGGTTCGGTCTTTGTTGCATGCGGTCATTGGTGCGTCGACAGGCATTTGCATATGAGGCGGCGAGAGCCTTGGAGCCGATTGTTCCGCGGCAGCGCATAAACCGTCAAACTTGCGAAAGTGTCTCGCCGAAAAGTGAAAAGAAGCCTTCGTCTGGCCAGGAACCAGAAAGTGAAGAAAGCGAATTCAGGTCGAAAGCAGAAAGAGAACTCTTCTGGCTTAGTTTTTACGCAGCAGATGCGACTGTCTCCTCTAGGAAGTTAATCGAGGCAATGAACGGAACCCAACCATGGAACGTTCCCCCAGGCTCCAAGGCAAACAACTCGCGTTAAACACGGTTCCCAAACATATGTATACTTCTATGCGTGCAGATACATATAAATATAAATATATATATATATATATTTGTATATGCAAATGCATAGACATAGCATATTGATAGAGAGGTGGAGGTGCCCGTCTCTCTCCCCTCATGTTCATGGGTATGGGTATCCATACGTATATGTTTTTTATGTGTATTTGTATATGTGTTAGCTGGTACGCAGAGGCATATTTGTAGGTGCATGTAGGGTCGCCCCTTGGTTGGGATAGAAAAGCTCTTTTCTTATTGATGTAGGCATCACGTGGTCACTTCTTTCATCTGTGTGTCTCCGGTCTACCTGCAAATGTGCATGCATGTTTTGATTTCTGGGGTGCGTAGACAGGATCTCTCCTCTTCGAAGGCAGAGCATGTGTCGTTAAGGACGGAGATGCAGTCAGCAACGGGGGAACGGGCGCATCCTGTTGAAGCAAAAGAAAGTCTTTCCCTTTTCTCTTGGCTCTCTGACAGAAAAACATGAATATGCAAGCTCCCTTTGTTCCCGCATAAACCATTGCTGCGGCAATCGATGGTCTCAGAATCGAGGCACAGCTCACAAACACGAAGATTCCACTGTCTCCCTTGCGAGGCACATGTGCGTGCGTGCACACATTTGTATATAATTTCATACCTGGAGGTTTGCGTGTTCAAGCATATATATATATATATATATATATATATATATGCTTCAGTGTCTACGATTACATATGAGCAGATTTTTACCTTAAGGCATCCTAGAGAAGCAAACAAACGTCGTGAAAAAGGACACAATTTCTTTTGCATGCAGTGGAGATGCTATTCGCGTATATACACCTGACCCAAGGAAAATATAGAGGCTCTCCGTATATACTGCGAATCCTAAGCAGCTCGGATCGGTCAAACTCGACATACCCCTATATATGTTTATAGATCTGGGCACATCACTAAATACAACTGTCAAAGTAACAACCCATTGCATAGAGGGGCAAATCGGTGTCGGTCTTCCCATATGTATCTACCTTTCCATTAATCGCACGGCAGTCTCTCTATCTCTGTACCTTTCCGTTTTCCGGTTTCCTCTGTCTCTGTCATTCATTCTCTCTCGACGTAGCTGCATTTGTCTGCATATCGATATATAAATCGCATCTCTGCATCTGGATCTCTACATATATCACATCTATGTATCTCTCTCTGAAGGTGTCCCTCTACAAAGAATCACACTGTGTCGATAGACAAAAAGAGAATCTTGTTCCTTTTCCGCAGTGTAGCTGGGACGGCGTAATTGTTCTTTTCCTCCCTCGTACGTAGTGTCGTGGGAATTCTCGATTTTCCGCTTCACGCACGAGGAGGCATTTGGTGCGTTCTTTCCCCCCTCGTCCAAACCCACCGTGTCTCGCGTTTGCTCAGAAACAACCCGCCGCGAATTCACGAAAAATAGGGAATTCCCGTCCCCGGCCCCTCGAGCTAAAAATCGGAAATGGACAACTGCAGAAGCAAGCATCCCATCATGCAGTTTAAACCCAAGGAAACATGGTCATATACCTGTTATAATTACAATAAACATGCGTTTATGTATATAGTGTACATGCACATACACACAATGAAAGTGCAGCTGTCGATGTACCCACGGCGTTAGATATAGTTGTATGTACACAGTTGTTGAAAGTTTTGGTGTTTGCATTTTTGAAATGTCTTTCCAGGGGTTCTTCTTTCTTGGGCGTGAACATACGTTTTTACTTTTTTGGAGGAAGAATCAAATGTCCTGGGAAGATTGACTTGCTTCTGTTTGGTGTGCCAGCCCGTGTTCGTCCCCGGTGTGGCGAGACTGGCTGTTTCCCGCCTTTCCGCGTTCTCTCAGAATCGGTTGCGCGCCTCTTTCTCTGCAAAAACAATTCTTTCTCCACTTCACTTGAGAGAAAAGATTCTCTTTGTCGGCGGCTCTGCGGCTTTCGCCTCCCAGTCCACGCAGCTTCGCGGGTTTTGGCATGCATTCTTTACGCGGAGCGTGACAAGACACGCCGAAAACTTCGCCGTCTCTGACCCCCACCGCAGCGTGGTTTCTGGAAACAACTGGGAGGCTCGAAAATTTGCGGTGTTGTCGATTTTCCAGAAAGCGTCTTTACTAAGAAAGTCAGACTTGGCTGTTGACTTTTTCGAGGCTCCCTTTTAACTTTTCGCGAAGCGTGGCAACTCGCGTTGTTGTGCCCCGTTGCCACAGTCGTGTCTCAGCACGCTGTGTAACGCGCCAGAAAATGCCTTCTCGTTTTTCTCTCTAAAAATTCGACGCAGAAGGGTGCAACTGGAGATCTCTCCCGTCCTTCCTGAACGGGAAGCTCTGTTGGTCTCTTGCAACTTTCCGTTTTTTGCTCACCGAACGCGCCTCCGTTCTTGGCAGGAAAACAACTCTCTCGTCTTGCCGCCCAGCTGGGTTCTCAGGAACTCGTCGAGTTTCTCCTTTCCATGTTTCCGTTTCCCCTTTTTTTCCACACGCTACGAAAACCAGTTCATGCGTCCATCTCCTCAGCTGTCACATCTGAAAACCAACAGAATTACGGGGCCCTCTGCAACTACGCACACCTACTTTTACCTCTGTATATGTATATGTATATTTATATATATATATATATATATAATCTGAATGTATGGGTATGTGCTGGTATATGTCCGGAGAGGCATCTGGAAGGGAGATGCTGATCAAAATTGGAAAGAAACGCGTGTCAGAAGCAAATCTGGGTAGCTCCTGTTTCGTTGTTCTTTTTGCCGCTCGTGTTTCCTGGAAAACCCTCTAATCTCCGTTATTTTCTCCGTAGAGTCGCGAGGTCAGAGCCCCAATACGTATCACTCCTCTTTCCAGCACCTTCTCCATATATATATATATATATATATATATATATTCACCTGTGCATGCGTCTGCATATATGTGGATGTATCTCCATAGATACGTCCTTACACAGACTGGCGTGCTGGATTTGTTCAGAAGAAACAGACGGGAGAGTGTCTTTTTTTCAGCCCGCCGGGGTCGGGAAGGGAAAGCTTTTTTGCATTTCTCAATTCCAAGCTGGTCAGCATGAGCGCGGTTTCCATTCAGCAGTCGAAACCCGTATCGACGCAGGAGCATGAACCTCAACAGCAGCAGGTGAGCAACAAAAATGAGAAGTAAAAGAGAAGCAAATGCGCACGGCAAAACCTGAAATGGTGAGACTGAATGAGGAATCGCGGGCGAGCCTAGACATTTCCGTGATCGCAAAAGGCTATGTAAATATGTGTATGTATATCCACATCTACGTATTGAAACAGAAGATACTGGTCTAGGAAATAAGCCTGTCCATATCTGCGTAGGAGGGTTTTCCGGCGTGCCTCCGAGTCTGAGTGTCGTCGGGGTTGCAGGGGCGAGTTTTTTGAGGGCGTTCATTCGTTTGCTTAAATCAAACGTTTTATCAACAACAGAGCAGGTTTTCTTTACGCCGCGAACGCGCACTAATCTTTCCTAGATTTCTTAGAAACCACCCAGAAGTTTCTCGAATTGCTCAGCGAAGAAATACCTTTGTGGCCATGCCATCTTGTTTCGGTTCGCTTTTTCCACGAAGAAGCGCCGAAGCGAAGTGTCTCCCTGGGGATCCGAATGTGGCCAACCCTGTTGGGTTTGTTTTTGGATGAACGAAAGCAGTCTTGCGGTGGATGCCTTTTCGAATGTGCAGCAACTCGCAGAAGATGTTCAAACCGGTCCTCTGAAGCTCGAACACCTTCTCGCGAAGGGGTTCACCAAGAGAGATCTCGAGCTCCTCAAAGATGGTAAATGGCGAGTGACTCCCAGAAGACACTCCTGCTGTTGTCCAAAATCCCTGCTTTTTCATCTGAGGAAGGCGGACACGTAAACATCTGGACAGAAACACATCCATACCTTCACACACATACATACCCACATATATATATATATATATATAGGTGAACGGAAATTCTGGATTGTTTCCGGCTGTGTCTGTGCAGATGCATCGAGCTACATGTCTGCATGTGCATTCAACTGTGTATCGATGTGCGTGCGTGTCTGTTCTTCCCCGTGTGCGCGTTTTTGACTGCATTGGCGTGTACCGCGATAGACATCGACGCCAAGGGTACGTGGGAGAGGATCTTCTTCGAGGACGGGTGCCTGGACGTTTCGTGGCCAGGTGCGTTTGTCTTTGTTCAGGGGGGTACCAGACTGTGGAGTGCGTCGCGTTTGCGCCCGTGAAGAATTTGGTTGCCATCAAGGGTCTGAGTGAGCAGAAGGTGGAGAAGCTGAAGAAGGCGAGCAAGGAGCTTTGCAACTTGGGCTTTTGCAGTGCCCAGGAGTATCTGGAGGCGCGGGAGAATCTGATTCGCTTCACGACGGGGAGCGTCCAACTCGACAGTCTCCTCAAAGGCGGCATCGAGACGGGCAATCTGACGGAACTCTTTGGGGAATTTCGCACCGGAAAGACGCAGCTCTGTCACACCTTGGCCGTGAGTCAATCCTGCGCAGCTCCGAAATTCTGCCGGGAAATCGAGTGAGGCGATGCAGGCCCACCAGAAAACATGGAGAAGCAGCGAATCAGAACAAGCCCCTACACGCGAAAAGACGAAACGCGCCTCGTCGTGCCTCGCACAGCACTCAAAGAGAGACAGGAGCTCTGGACATTTCGAGTCAGGACGAAGCGTCTACGTGCATAGACATAGATGAACGGCTTCATACATAAATAGGTCTAGAAGGCGCGAGAGAGGATGTGTAAATATGCACGAAGATACCGGCGGATGTGTGCATTTCATACGTGGAGGGGTTTTCGTGCTTGAATGTCGACAGGTGAAATGCGTGCTTTGAGAGATAGGCACAAAGAGACAGGTAGAGAGTGTGATAGTTTTGATAGACAGGGGTATACAAATAGCACAGAGAGTAGATCTGGAGAGCATGGAAAAACTTTACCGTGCGAGATCGGTTGCCTGCAGTGCTGGCGGGGTTTTTAGGGTTTTCGCGAGGGGCTGTTTTATGCCTGTTTCCGCTTTCGCCCAGGTCACGTGTCAGCTGCCGATCGAGCAGGCCGGCGGAGAAGGCAAGTGTTTGTGGATCGACACGGAGGGCACTTTCCGCCCCGAGAGAATTGTGTCGATTGCCAAGAGGTTCGGCCTGAACGCGAACGACTGTCTCGACAATGTCGCGTACGCGCGAGCCTACAACTGTGGTACGAACGCGTCCACACCTTGCTGTTTTTTTTCACTCCACCGAAATCTGGGCTGTCCCGTTCGACACATCTGTGCAAATGCATGTAGGACGCATTTCTACGTGCACATACATCGACATATCCAAACGTACACATGCCACATTTTCACGAGGGCATGCATTTATAGAGAGAGAGCATCGCGCTTGGGCCTGAGGAGGAAACGACGAGGCCGTTAATGTGGGTAAGGAATGGCGCTTGAGCGGTCGCCTGCGGAAGACAGAGAAATGTGCGCCGCTTTCGTCGCGGAGGTCCGTGTGTGGACAACCCGTGTTTACGCATGGCGGGGAGAACGTGTACAAGAGCGTACTGTTTGTGCGCTCGCGTGTCTCTCTCCCTGTCTCCTTTCCTTTTTCTGTCTCCCACTCTCTTTCTCTCCTATTCTCTTTATCTCCTATTCTCTTTCTCTCCTATTCTCTTTCTCTTTTTCTTCGATTCCCGGTTCCTCTTTTATTTCAGACCACCAGATGGAGCTGCTGATGGAGGCGAGTGCGATGATGGCTGAGAGTCGGTTTGCGTTGTTGATTGTGGACAGCGCGACTGCCTTGTATCGCTCGGAGTACACAGGTCGCGGCGAGCTGGCGAGCAGGCAAACGCATTTGTGTCGCTTTCTGCGGTGTCTACAACGGATCGCCGACACCTACGGCGTGGCCGTCGTCGTCAGCAACCAAGTCGTCGCGAAAGTCGACAACATGGGCGGCGGCATGTTCGCTGGAAACGAGAAACTCCCGATCGGAGGCAACATCATGGCGCATGCGAGTCAGACGCGCCTCTACTTGCGGAAAGGCAGAGGCGAGAGCCGCATCTGCAAAATCTACGACAGCCCCAGTCTCGCGGAAGGCGAGGCCGTGTTCGCCATCGGGGAAGGGGGCATCGGGGACTACGAAGACAACTGAAGCACGAAACGCAGAGGCCGCAATGCAGCTGAGACCCGCAGCCAAAGGGGGAATTCCCAAACCACCAAACGCAAGTGTGGACAAACACACATCTATGTAAACATAAACACAGAAATATACATACGCATATATATACATGTATGTATAGAAGTGCAGAGGTATGGGTGGAATCCACCGATAACTCGTGTAGGGGACGCAGATGCATATATATATATATATATATATATATATATATATATATATATATATATATATATATGGGTGATGATTGTGGGAGCACGTGGCTTGTATATGAAAAGTATGTTTAGGAGTTAGGTTTGAAGTCTCGGGAGAAACGGTGCAGGTCCGCATCGCCTCTGTGTCCGTTCTCGTGTCTGAAAACAGAGACAGGAGGATGCGTAAGGTTGTTGAGAGTTCACGTTTCGTTTTCCTCTGCGTGCGCACCACGCAACTGTTTTCGGTCTGGTGTGTTTCGGAGAAACGAATTCTCGTCGCCAAGTCGCCGCACGCGTTTTTTCGCACGTGACACATACAGCTTGGTGTAGTCCCCTTCGTATTGGCATAGCTGTGTATAGATTCTGAGATATGAACAGATGCGCCTCCATTTAGATGCAACGATCCTAAATCTGGCGCAGAGGTGGGAGAGTGGTGTGTTGGCGCCTCGCCGTGGACTCGCGTTTCGCGGGACTGTCTCTGTCCTGGAGACGCGTGGATCTTTCTTCCTTGGCTTCGTGTATCTTTCGTATCGCCCTTCTCTACAGACCGCCGTCTTCCCTCAACGGCGAAACGCGAGTGTGCCCTGTCGAGGCGAGAGTAGCGGTCCCGGCCTCTCGAAGCTCGTGAAAACGCGTTTAAACTTTCAACTTTTTGAAGTGCGATCTGAGACTAGCGCGCTGTGCGGCCCATGTTTCAGATCGAGACATCGGAGAAAAGGCAATCCCGTTTTGGCCGCGCTTGACCCGACGAGACTCTAGTCAACACCGATTTCACACACGTCACAGAAGACCTGGAGATGATGGTCCGCAGAATCGTCGTTTTCGCTCGCACCTTCTCGCCCGCACTTTTCCAGTTGTGAATCCAGATTCTGTCAAAAACCGTCGTATGCGTCGACATATATGTCTTTGATACGAGAGCGGACTTGTGAGTCAGATGGACTTCTACAGATCGTACGTGTAGAGACACGCAGCACCTCGAGTTGTTTGGCGAGAGGCAGTGCCTTGTGCTTGTCGAGAGTTGGTTCCCCACGTGGGACTCAGCATATGTATAGATCTTCTACAAAAGACGCTCACGTGTCTTGAAAGAAAAGGATTTCCTGGGAAAGGCGAATCTCGAAGATCAACACACCTCAGGCCTGTGAGCCAACCCTGTACAGAAGGAAGACGCAGGCGCATTTTCCGCATATATTCCCCGACGGAAGGACGCGCCTGCATGCGTCGAAATGCACTCTGCTGGAAACGGTGTGAAGATATGGGTTTAAAATGCACTCCATCAAAAAAGTGGACGACAGGCGTATGCGAACATACCACATGTCCAGCGCCGAGGTTCAGTCGGTCAATGCATACATAAAAAGGCATGTGGAGAGAGAAAGTAGAGAGAGTCGGTGGTGACGAAATTGCATGTCCTTTTTTCGCTAAGACTTGAGACAGGAGAGCTGTTCAACGGTACGGACGAACTTGCCTCGGTGTTGAATGAAGAAAGGAGAGACGAGGGCCGACCCGAGGACTGCGTACATCAGGAGGCCGCCTAGAACGCCGCCAGGTAGCAGCTCTCCCGTATGCATCAATCCCAAAGAAAAGGCAATCTGGAAACACCAGGCGAGAAGAAAACAGGCTGGGTTTGTGTTTAAAGGTGCGAACGCAGGGCCACGCGTTTCTCAAATACAGGCATACACTGACAAGTATATAAAAGAAACGAAATGGAAGTATATATGTCTTGCACCTCTGCGTAACCTTATAGAGGTCGATAAACACATACATATGAGCATAGACAGATACGGCAATCTCTTCATTCTTACAGAGCGGATACACGTGTCTATTTAGGTCTACATTTATTGTTTTTAGAACACGGAGAACGGCGCTCAGAGGACGTTTCGGGTCGTGAAAGCGGTTTCCGTTACCGTGGAACCGGGGAACCACTTAGATCTCACCATCATAAAAACAATTAGGAACGGCCAGATCTTCCAAAAGGCGATGATACACCTGAGCGATCGAGGAAAGGAGCAAACGAAACTGTGGAGTGTCTGTAGACGGATTAATTCTGGTGCATGCGCATATTAGGACACACCCATCCACCGAGATATGGGAGAAGAGGTCAATAAACATCTCTGTGCCAATCCAATGTAGATACGTAAGTGTACCTCTTTGAGATAATTTATATCACCGCATGAGCCTATTCACAAAAGGATGCTGACCAGTATCTGTATGCAGAGGTGTATGTATATTTGGTGTCTGCGTGAGCTATCTACAAATACAAATATTTATGGCGCACCTGCTACCGGCAGTCGAACCGCTGAGAGAGAAATCCCACTTTAACTTACAGGACTTCACTTATGAGGACTGTGATGCTCAGCCAAGGCGTGACGCTGAAACGAAACCGGGAAATTTTTGGAGGAACGAAATCTTACGCCCTTTCGAGTTGCAGAACAGCGCATGTGGTGCGTAAGTTCGATGGTGTCCATGCAGAAGACTCCCTCTTCTCCCTGTTCCCGAGGGTACCGAAAAAGCCCCATGTCGACACGATAGTTAGACAGTTTCTTGGCACACCATCCCCAGACGTTTCTGCACTCCTCTGCCCTTGTCGGGATACAGCTGTAGAGAGTGAACTGTGCAAATGTCACTAGGTTATGATTTAAAACTAATAGATACATCGAATGTTTCGAATTATACGTTATTCTAAATGTGAACTAGTACTATGGACATTTAAGTACATGAATATAACTAATATTGCAATAAGAGGGCCACGGAGAACCAGGCAAATCCCGTGCTTTTCCCGAGTCTCGCAGTGCATGCACTGTGTTAGACAGCTGACCATGAAAGCAGGTCGTCTTCTTCCAGGTCCGCGGTAAGTAGGAACGGCCGGCAGATGCCAATATAAAAAACAGTCAGAAAAACAATTGCAAATCCAGCGAGACTCAGGTACATCGGAATCCTGAGATAATCACAGACCGCACGCTCAATAGAAAAAGTTCACCTTAACACAGGCTCCCAAGGCCTCTCTTTGCAATGCTACAAGGCCCCAGATATATATATATATATACATATTTGCGTATAGAAAACAGGTGAACACGTATAGATGCAGATGTGTATATGTTTTTATACATGTACCTGTACATGTATGCGGTGGAACAGTCTAAAAATATACGGTTATACAAGCGTATACGTTTACACAGGTACCTTGAACATGATGTGCGTTTAGTTGTGTTGGGGAGACTTTGACTGTGAGAAATTTCGACTGCGATTTGAGGAGGAGGACGATTTTGTGCGCCATCAAGCTTTCTAATTTGTTATCCATGACGGTACTTTGATGGATCCTCCAACCACGGGCGATCAAAGAAGAGCGAGTGTGCAGGCGGCTCACCTGTATGTGGCGCGACACGTCGCAGCGACAAAAACGAAATTCGAGTAATAGAGGAGAGAAGCTGCAGCGGTCACCTGCCATCGTGGAGGCAACACACAAACACGGGACTCGGCGAGTGGAATGCGGAAGCAACAGCACCGTGTTTTTCATAAACACCTTCACCATCTTACCCAGAAAATCGCGTTGCTTTTCTGCCAGAGTGCTGTAAAGAGTGGAGGTGCGAAACAGTCTTCACCCTCTTCCAGCTTTCGGCTTCCGGCGTCTCCCTGCAGGCAAGACAACACGGCAGAAAAACCAGAAAGAGCTGCAACGCCTCCATACGCGCATCAAAATATCTCCTATCTCCCAGTGCCACACAGGACGGGCGAGGACCAAATCGCCAAAGAAACAAAGTTATACATATGTATATATAGGCGTAGGTCAGACCGGCCTTGAAAGAAACAGCGATTGTTATGTGTCGTCAGATATATCAGCACAAATATCTGTAGTTGTCTACATTCGAACATGCGCTGTCCTGTTCACTACCGACTGCTCCGTCGCTTTCGATCCGCGGCTGCTGGCCGGTTTTGAAGACAAATGTCCAGCGGTGTTGTATCACCTGAGCCCCAACAAAAGCATCATCGTCCGTGAAGATCGCATCGCCATCGGTTTCAGTCTCCACCAGTTCGTTGTATAACACGCGTTGTTGCTCGGTGTTCGTCTGTGACCGAGTTACGCGTCGCCCTAGTGGATGCCACATCTACAATGGATGGCACAGAGCGGCAAGGCCCGTCGGCGCATTGCGGTCTTGCGCTGAAGCGCTTTGTTTGTTTCTGTCCTAGGAGCGTCCTTTCTCTCGGAGTCTGTCATGCTTTCTGTTTGGAATGCAGGAATGCTGAGCAGTTACGGGGGCTGAAGCAAATTCTCAGAGAGACTCCCTTCTGCCGCTTACGCCTCTGTATATGTGTTCAAACATCTATATCTCTCTATATATGCATGAAATGTTGTTCACTGGTGCGCATTACATGGCGACGTTCATGTGTATGTACAGGAACGTTGATTGCGCCAAAGAGGCGTGCAAGGTCAGTTTTCGTGTCCAGGGCACCCCTGTGTGTAGGCGCTATTTGGCACAGCGGGATGCATATAGTCATACAGGCGTATATCCGCATCAACAGCAACGACTACCAATTGCATTTTCGCAGAGGTTTGCCGAAGCATTCTGGGGAAGGAATCGAGGAATCAGGGCGTCCAGTCTCAGACGGGTGCTCTCTCTGTGCTTGCCCGAAGTGCACCAAAATGTGTTTCTCTGTTTTGGACTTGAGGCTCCCGCGACATCTCGCAATACAAAAGCTTCTCTCTCCAGTCTTTCTTTTCACACGACCACCAAGAGGACTGAGAATCCTACGTCTGCTTTTTGTATCACATTCGCGTGCTCTGAGGCAACACCCGCGTTGAGGTGCTTACCTTCATTCCGGTTCCTCACTGTTAATCTCGGTCTTCGGAGGCGCTGCGTTTTGTGTCGTGAGAAAAGAACTGGACATCGCTCTGCCTGCAAAGTTCACCGTTTGCTATCGCGGAAATGTTTTCACTGTCCAGAGCATACGCGTCTGGTGGCGGAGTAGTCACTGCTTACAGAGAGAAAACTGCGAAAAGACAGCCGAGAGATGACGCTGGGTAGAAAGCGACGTTTTTGTTGCAGAGGCAAAAGAAGAAGGGGGTTCCTCTTTAAGTGAGTATGTCGCGTCCTCCTCCCCTAGAAGGAGAAATACGCTTTTTCGTTTCACTGTCAAGAGAGCTCCGCGGTCTGTGGAACGCGTGTTCCGACCTACGCAAATCACCCCGAGTATAGAGACTTGGAATATCTCTCTTTCGCGATTTCCCTTCTCGTGATTGAGAGCCACGAGCAGCGTGTGTGCCTTTTACCTCACTCCTTTCCCGGCTTCTTTTTCTCTCTCGTTTCTAAAAGCGGCGCGGCTTCCTTGCTCTCAAATTCTTTTCCCACTTTTGACTTTCTCCGCGGTGTGAGGCAGGAACACCACAGACGGACGGCAAGTAAGAAACGTTCTCTACGCAAGCAAGGAGCGAAATGCACGCTTCCGGGCGGAACCGAGTACCAGGAAGAGGTTTTCTTTGGCCTACACTAAGTCTGCATGCCGAGTTTCCAAATTCACCAAAGCGCATGAACAGATCGCAAAGTGGGAACAACCTGATGGCTTCGGTCGCGAAAGGTAGAGAGCCAATCTAGGATTAAGCAGGTCCACGCTTTGCACTCCCCTGAGGAAGTCTGTGCTCTCAACTTCAAATAAGCACCTTTTTTCGAGGAGAATCATTCCCGCAGCAACCCCCATGAGTTTGGTGTTTTCGGCAGTTCCATCAAGCACCGACATGTTCCTCGTGCAACTCCCCAAAGCCCTAAATTTATGTGCTGCACTTTACTTTTCCCTTCCAAGAAAAACTCCAAAAAGCGTATTGACCGACACCCATTACCCGTCACAATGTACAGGCACCCGCTCTTTGTTTTTAAACACGTTGCAACGGCCGAGGTAGCAGCAATCAGAAGCTGTCGACTCGCGTTCACTTCTCTGGCGGACCTACTTTATCCAGGTGGTTCCCTTTGAGGAACCTAAACGAAAAAACTTTGGTCGAAACGACGACGCGAAGAGAGAGATTAGGAACGTCAGCGAAGTCCTCATGCCGGTCTGAGTCCACATCGGGGGTGTTTTTAACGGGACGCGTTGTACCTCGAAAAAAGAAAAACAAGAGTTTGAAGGGCAAACTCCCGCAACGTGAACCGGGAAAATGCCTGCATCGAAAGAGCGGAGCTACATATCTGTTCCATAAAAAGAGGACAGTCATTTGCACCCTGTGCTGCGGTATCGGAGGCTCACGTTGGATCTGTGACCGCCAGTGAAGTGGTTTGTAAACGGGGTATTTTCTCTCGTTTGGTGTCCATGGAAACCGCCGTGAGTCTCGGAAGCTCCTAGGTGTGCAGTTGTTTTCCGTAACCGTTCCATCATATATCTACCTAGGCGTGTCGAGCCGTAGACACTCGCCACATTGCATTTATGCGTGCGTGTAAACATCTCTCCAGCGGTGCATGCATACGGATATCCTAAATTCCCATCCTGCGGCTACCTCTTTTACTGTAGACGCTAGCTACAGTTGATTTGTTGGTAGAACTTGCTATCCTCTCTTGTGTCTGTACGTGTGATATATAGCATCGATACGTGTCCACATCAACAAAGAGCTCTATGTGTCTGCAGTCCAGTGACCGCCACTACAAATCGCAATTCCTTTTGATGTCTACGAATTCGACGAGAAAAAGACTGCAGCAACGACTTTGCAGTCATCCCTGGAACATACGAATTGCCGCAAATCAACCTGAACACTTTCTCTATCTGACGCAGCTACACATTCGAAGGAAAGATGTGCCGCTCAAGCGGTTCCCCTTTCCGAGTTGTCACAGCTCCGCCGACCGGTCTCTGCTGTTTCGCGGCGGAGCACCCTTGTGGCTGGCCTCCAGTTCCACGAAGGAAATACTATTCAGCAATGGACAGAAAAAGCTCCGAAATTGCCCGAATATAGTCCGACAGACAGCATGCGCACGCAGAGAGAAAACGAAGCAAACCAGCGAGAAAACGAGAAGCATGCAGCCAAACGTATTACGGGAAACAAGCGAAAACGGAGACAGCACGGGGAACAAGAGGAACACGACAACCGTACAAAGTGAAAAACGTAGATTCTCAAGTTTGTCTGCAAGGAGAGACCACGAGTTCACCCTGTAGAGATTGACCACAGCAGAGGCGGCCAGAAGCGACACAGAGTCATCCGATAAACAGCCCTCTAGAAAAAACATTCACCGGTCTGCCTCCCACCTCCATACATATACGACTATATGTATAGATATAAAGAGGTAAAAATGATGTATGGGCAGCAGAGAGAAGAAAAGAAACTAGGAGTGTTTTTGAGCATGTGCGGTTGAAAAACGTAGACAAATCCTCCCTTCTCCTCACTGAGCTTGTTTTGTTTGAGGAGATTTCAACGGGTAAGGGTTCCGCGTTCTCAGCATCGCGTGTGCCAGAAAAGGCGGAAAATTACCGGCACATGACGATGTCGTCGATCTTCAAAATCATCATCACTGCCTCAGTGGCGAGTTTCACCGCGCTGGAGCTAACCAGCAAGGGCTGCAGCACGTTGATGTCAACCATGCTCGACACACAGCCTTGACGCACATTGATGCCGACGAGCTTTTCGCCTTGCGCATGCTTCAGCTTCAGGTCTGTGACAATTTCCAGCGGGCTCAAACCTAAAAGACGCGAGGACAGAGAGAGGTGGAAGAATCGAGTTCGCGCGACGACGCGTATGCACAAAAACAGAAGCGAATTATAGAGGGAGAGAGATGCATGATGCACACCGTCAGGCAATATCCCTCTATACGGACACGTATATACGCAAATATATCTACTTATGCTAATATCTTCAGCAATGAAAACGCAGATATATTACGCCAAAAGATGTGTGGTGTCTCCTGGTACACTCGTGCGAGCTCGTCGCCACCCGATTCATTCCAAGAAACTTCCCGTCAGCTAGAAAAAGACAAACATGCGAATTATGAACCGAATACGTGACCTATTTCCCAGCCCGTCCCGGAGCGAAAGGGAAATGAAGCGTTTCCACCATTACGAAACAGGCAGATGTGTTGCTCCCAATATAAGCACGGCCTGCTTCATACCTGCATTCTCGGCGAGAGTGTAGGGGATCAGCTCGAGCGCCTCTGCGTACATTCTGACGCACAGCTGCTGAACGCCTGGGAGCGTCCTAGCCCTGAAGAAGGGAAACAGCATTCAAAAAACAATTGGCCTTAGAGAAGGCGCAGCGGACACAGAAGCAGATACGGCTGCCGCGGCGCTGGTCGACGCGTTTGTTTCTTACCACTCGTTCAGTCTGAGAGAGAGTTCGGCCTCGACAGCTCCACCGCCTGGGAGAAGCTGTCTTCTTTTGACGAGGCATCGGACCACACAGAGAGCGTCGTGGAGAGAACGCTCAGTTTCGTCCAACATCTGAAGCGATTCCAAAGGCACAAAGCACATACTACCCATAGTAGACAAACGCAGATGTGTGCATGTGTCCACAAGAAAATGCCTACACTTAACCATTTATACATATATATATATATATATATGTATGTATATTTATACCCGTCTAGGCACATGTATATGCAGGTGGAGGGTGGATGTGTGGTTGACTGAATCTCTGGGCGTGTTCGTGCGTTTTGGGAGTGGAACGAAGAGAGCAGGAACCGAGAAACCCACCAGGTTGTTGGACGCCCGCAGCAAAACTGTGACGGTGTTCTTCGCGTTCACTCCCGTGATGCGAACAATGTGGCCGCCGCCGGCGACCTGCAGGCCGCGCAACACACAAGAAGCAAAAAAACGAACAGTGCCCTCGATCCCCGTGTGCGACAGAGATAACCGTGTGCGGTTTTCTTGCCAACAAAAGCCCACCTCGATGCAGCATCCGTCTCTCTCTGGTAAGAAGTCCGTGCCGGCGAGTATCTGCGGATTTGTGTTCTGTCCTGCCATGAATGTCCATCTCTTGCACTCGACACGCGTGTCTCCTTACGCTTCTTCCAGTTTTCTCAAGTCATTCCCTCCCCCCTTATTTGTACCTTATTCACGACTCAAACGAACCGCCCCACGACACAGAAGCAACGCGCTGCATGTCCATGCTTCCTGATAACGGTCTAACAGTCTATATCGATGTCTATCAATGTAAAGCGACGTGTATATATATATATATATATATATATACAGCTATGGAGGAATGCAGGCAAAAAACATTTACACCTAGACTTGCGTGGAGAGGCGGACACCACATGTTTCCTCGACCACCATTTACCCCTGTACATGCCATGGACATACAGATGCATCTGTGATGCGCAGATTATGAATTTATACAAATATATGCATGCGAATTCGTCTTAAGTCCTTGCGATCTCCGCTCATAAAACCTGTGTAATGCGGGAGAAAAGGCCTCACCATTTCGTCCTGAGCAAGGTCTGCATGTCCGAGTTTGTCCGCCGTGAAGTGGTCGAGCGACGCGACTGGTTGGCAGCCGAGAGTCCTGCTGATGAACTCGACGTCCTCGCGTTCGATGTTTTGAACCACCATGATCTTGGCTTTTGCCAAGTAATCGAGAGAAAGATCCTGGAAACGGCCAAAAACAGAAGCCCACTCGTTGACTCACACCATCGAAGCGCCTCCGGTGAAAAAGGCGCCTATCCACCTCTCTGACGGATGCACGCATGGCCCTAAACACCAATATATATATATATATATATATGCATGTCTGAAAACATGTTGACAGATACACATAACATCGGCACACAGGGGACTTCGGAGGCAGTTGCAGCCTCGGTTGGGTTTGTTCGTACGTTGACGGCGTCTCTGAGAATGCTCTTTTGGATGAGCAAGACGTTGCATCCGGTGGCGGCGATTTGCTTGACCATCTTGGCAATCAAAATGCGCTCTTCTCGCAGCATGCGGTCCATGGCTGTGTAGTCTTTGATCACAATGTTGTTCTCCATGTCCGTCTTGGGAGCCGACAGACAAAACTGGATCAGACCTAAAGGGAACCGGAGAAACGAACTCATTGATGCCGAGGCATGCAACTCAGAGCTCTAAACAGCTATAAATCCCTGAATAGATAAATGCATTTACATATGCATATATATATATATATATATCAAGGAATTGTAGATATATATATATATATATATATGCGCATGGCCATGCAGGTTCCGGATTCTCGGTGAGCCGAGTCCATGTATAGAGCGCGGAGCGGTCTCTTGTTCGTCGCCTGTCCTCACCAATTTTTGCATTCTGAATCCTGGAAGGCCCGCCCGCTCTCTTCGAGACTTTCTGGTCGACCATGACAATGCCCTTGACCAACTCGCTTTCGTCGACCGTGCCGCCTAGCTTCTTCACCACGCGGATATCGTTCAGGTCCACGGTGTCGACATCCCCGCCCTCAGGCAGAACCTGAAAAAGAAAACAGAGAAACCTCACGTAAAGCGAAACACAATGATCCATCCCAACGTGTAGACTCCGTCCTAATATATATATATATATATATATATATCTATATATATATATATATATGCGTTTGTTTTTTAGTACATATCTAAATGCATGCATATATAGAAATATATGTATTCACATAATTATGGGGATGTCCTTTTCAGCGCATCTCAGCAGTGGAAACACCAGCACAGACGTGTTCACATGTGTACCAGTGTACATCCATTGGACGACCTGTTGAGCATCTATACGAATCTACAGTCGAGGCGCAAATGTGTTTATCTGTTGACCGTCTGGAGCCGAATTGCCACTTATCGCGGCGGTTTCGTCTCTCCTCACATAAAACACGGAAGAGTTCCACGCGAGCTCGAGCGATACCTTCATGACAGCATCGACAGCAATGGGCGCCAGGAGCTTCGCGTTGTGGCTGACGACTTTCGACTGGAGGGATGTCGCAGCAATTTGAATGAGCTTCTCGCGGTCGTTCAGGTCCACAGGCACCGCCATGTCCTGCAAGATCTTTTCCGACTGGACAGACAAAACGCAGAGGAAAGCACCACCGGTGGCCCAGTGCACGCCCGGACGCTTGGACCTTCGTTTTTTATTCCCATCCCAGCCAAGCTGAGCCAGACGCCGCCGCCCCGAACGCCTCTACCACTCACAGAATGCCGCTTCCATGTGCGTGCACACCACGCGGAACGTTTAAGGGTCTACATAGGTACGGAAGTCGACACACACACCGTCGCCACACACGGGCACACGCACATGCATATACAGATCTACGTTTGCGTGCATTTCTTTTTTCTATACCCATGAGCACGCCGAAATAGACAGTTGTTCACGCAGAAACCAGTAAACTTGGATATGCATATGTACAAAGGCTTTTAAGCGGGAACAGCTGGGCTGATCCTACCTGCTTGCTGGCTTCGAGGAAAGAGGAGGCGATGAGCTGAGGGTGCACACCGCGGTCGAGCAGCTGCTGGGACGCTTCGAGAAGAGCCCCACATAGCACCACTACACTTGTTGTTCCGTCTCCTGCCTCCACGTCTTGCGCCTTCGACAGCTCCACCATCTGCAAATGCACACCCCGCGAGTAACCAGTGCGAGCACTACACCATACCTCCGCAAAAAAACGCGCGAGATAGATACGCATGTCTGCATATATATGCGCGCATGTAAGCGATTGTGTGTGTGTGTGTGTTCACACACGTATCACTGAGCGCGCAGACGCACACTTGCACGGAGGGTTGCTGTGTAGGGCAGTATGCCAAGTGCATGCATATGCGTAAGTAGATAGGCAGGAGAGGGACTAGGTGAATTCAAATGCGCCTTGGCCTATCCCATTAGTTATACGAGTTGCGTTTCTTTCGTGAGACTAAAGTTTCTTTCTAGGCCTTGTCCCGTTTGATGCACCCGGAGTGCGTGGAGTGATTTCCCGCGTCTCCCCTCCCGGCGCAACCACATGTAGACACAGCGCCTGGGCCTGAAGCAGGCAGCCGAAACATTCGCGAAAACTCGGCGACCTTTGCAAATTAAAAACTTTCTCGCGCACGCGCATTCGCCGCTCCTACCATTTTGGCTACAGGGTGGACGACAGCCATTTCATTGAGGATCGTCGCACCGTCGTTGGTGATGAGGACATCTCCACGTGGCCCTTGGATCTGAAAAAAGAGCGACAGGGGAAGAGATACTTCTCGAGTTTGACGTCGGCACGAAGCACATAGGCAGTGTTCCGCCGACTCCACCGGAGGACGGTGTGCGAGGAGCGGGGCGAGGAACCCGAAGAGGCCAAGAAAAACTCGACGGTCCGAACGGTATATGGCGCATGCACAATCTGTATTCACGTATATCGATGATTATAGAGCACCGCGCACGTGGGGGCATTGGTGTACACATGTAACAAGTATGAATAGATGTGTGTCTCTGCCACAATAGACGCGTTCTTTCAGACCCATGCAGGCCTTTGAGAATCGAGCCTGACGAGAAACGGGCTTCGAATCTCTTTTTTCCGTGGAGTGGTCGGCAGCCAAAAGGCCGGTTTTTTCGAGACCTCACCATTTTATCCATCCCACGAGGCCCCAGACTGGTGCGCACCGCATCGGCGACAGCTGAAGAGAAGGCAAACACGGACGACGCAAAAAAGGTGAACTTTGCAGATGGACCTGCATATACACTCCCCATTGAGAGATGCAGATAAATGCGTGACTCGGTATGGCGCTAGCAGTGACATGGACGCGCGAGTCTCGAGAGTTTTTCAGCGAAAAGTGAGGAGGGCCAGGAGATCTAGCAGCAGAAGTTAGGCGCAAGACGCGCACGGAGCGAGATCCCCCGAACACTCACCCTTTGCGGCGATGATGTTCTGCCTGCGGATATCCTTTTGCTTCTCATCATGCGCCCACATGCCGTCGTGCTTGCCGCCGCTAGGTTTGCTTCCTCCGCTCTCTGAAAGGCATGCAGAAAAACGCGAGAATCGTCGCCGCATTCACAAGACCCGCGCGAAAACGACCGACACAGCGACTCAGTGCGTGCTCTGCAGAGACTGGAAAAAGGAGTTTGTGTGCCCCCTGAGATACACAAAGGCCCTGTCGCGGTGGATGGCTGAGTACGCATTTATCTGTGGATGCACCGTACGTACACACAAGCGCGCGGCTGCGTCTGTGTCCGACTAGATACCCCGTGGCAGAAGAGGGGAACGGCCTTGTGGATTCCAAGGGACGGCGGACCGACCCGATGCCTCTCTGCTATCCACAAGAGAGAAAATCGTTCAGCTGCACAAGGATCCGCGTAAAGACCCTATGCGGTATACACCTGTCCAGTAAGATTCCCTTCCGCGGCTGGGATCCGGTAAATCGAAGAAGGCACGCAGTGCAAAAGAAAGAAAACCACTCGACAGAGATCACGGAGAACAGAAAGGCCGTACAAAAGGGGGCGGCTGACGCCAACACCCTTTTCCAAACGTTGCTGTGCAGAACGCGAGCACCGCGAACAGCAGTGTTCCACCGGGTGCGTCATCCGGAGCGACTCCAACGCACACAGCAGTGTATTTCTGTGCATCTCTGGCGATTCCCCCGTGAACACACACGGCCCCGTAGACGCGTTTTGCGCAGAAGGAAGTGTCGATATCAGGGGAGTCGCACACTGTAAAATCGCTGTGGCGTTGTTGCGGGCATTGTTGTAGTGACCTCCGCGAACGGGGGTGGTGTATGCCTTGTCCATACAGAACTTGCTTACTTGTTGCCACGTCAGCAGACGCCATTTTGTCTTCAAAAACAAAGAAATAAAGTTAGGAACCGGTGCGTTTGTTTTTCCAAGAAAACGACAAGGTGCAGGGGGCGTTCCGCTCCCGAGCTGCGTGGTCTTTCGCAAGCGCACTGGAGGATGGGAAAAGGAAAATCGGACGGGGGGAAAGTCTGCCCTGTCTGTTTTCCGTGCACACCGAGGGGAACGAAAAACTGGCAACGCGCACTGAGGAAAGAAATGTGTCACACCGCGCGCGACTCCTAGGATGAAACTTGAAAAACCGCAACGTCGATGTCACCGGCAGTCCCCTTTTCACCGCCAGCGGCAGTGGTCACAGAACGGGAGGTTGCTGGCAAGAGTCGGCTGCATGCATGCATGCAAACGTTCGGCACAGACAAAGTATCCACGGAAACAAAAGAGCATACACTAAACAGGCCACAGGTCAGCCGAGCAACGTACAACCGAACGTTTACAACTGGAGAGCGCAGGGGCGATCAGTTGAGAGACTGGCGGTGCAATTGCGCCCCAACTCGAGACAGCGCTGCGAGAATACATCTGTGTGCAAATCCCAGACTTTCCGAAATGTTTTTCTCTCGAGGCGGGCGCACCAAGTGGTCTCCAGGGAAAAGCCGTCGCACAGGCATCTCATGCACAAAAGCACCTGCAGTGTACCGTTGGAAGCCACCGCCATTGGTTCGGTGGAAACGAAACACACGATTTCCCGCTTTGCTTGTCTTGAGCCCGCGGGAAAACGGCACGGTGGATTGCCTTTGGGGAACCAAACAACCAGGGGGCCGGACCAACGGTGAGACGTTTCGAGGTGCATCTGCAAGCTTTCATGATGCGGCCAAATACACGTGAAGGTGTTTAAGATGGTGGTGCATCCTTTAGGTTACTTTTTGCGTCCGGATCAGAGACACGAAATGCATTCTCAAGTGTGCTGGAGGCAACGGAGATAACACCATGGAAGCGCAGTACGGACCCGAAATGGTTTCACAAGGAAGAGAGTACACATCAAGTTGTATCCACGCCTAACAACTTGCCAGGTGCCCTAGGTTTCAAGTCGAAGCGTAGTCACTTCGCAGTCAGGGGAGAAATAACCCTCTTTCTCTAAAACGATTGTAGTATTGGTCTTGGGCAGAATCAGGCCTAGAAGCGAACCAGTATACCTGTTGTCTTTCACTCTCGTCCGGATTCCCCGTCATCTCTATAGCAATAGAGACTGTGTTCCCCTCGTGTGCAAGACATTTTACAACCCCACCGCTCACGCGCTACTGAGACAAACGTACCGTGGCGTTCTCCCTTGTCGCCAGTATTTTCTCGTACAATCTCAAGAACTTTGAAGAGTCGTGTACCGTTTTCTGCTTCATTCTTTTGTCGTTACTTGAGTACCATATCTTTCGGTGCTTTGATTCACCCCCAATTCTTGAAAGTGGTTAGGCGACTTGTAGCTTCTGTTAGTCATGGGTCACAGTCACTCCTGTATTGGTAGAAACACACCATTCCCTCAGTTGTTCGCCGCAAAAGGGGGGGGGGGGGGGAGGCAGTATTTTTTGCTACATGGCTTCTAAAACACCTAGTGGTCTGTGGCAAGCTCCCGTTCAAAATAGCTCTGTCGGGAACACACAAGCACATCGTGATACTTCACTCAATCTAACATGTCCTCCTTCCCTAGCATCTCGCTCAGAGTAAGCCGGGAGACCTGATTGAAACTCACAATCAGGGGAAGAGAATCAGATTTCCTGTCCTCGTTTTGCGGCGGAAGATTCACACAGCAGAACACCCATCCTAACGAGTGTGGCACCGGACGGACGGAAACGACGATTTGGAGGACTTGCTGCTGCGCACGATTTCTAGCTTGCAGAGTTTATTGGTTCTCCTTGGCTCGCTTCTGACGCGTTATTCTAACTCGGACGAGCCCGTGACCGGGCACACCGCCTATGTTGACTAGAGGGAGGAAGGTTAGAAGAAGTTGTATTCCGGTGGAAGTTTGGATTCTGTGTGACAGCTCCCAGACGCCCACGCGTGAGCGCAGAAATCGAGTAGACCTACGTATTTTGAACTGAGGCCCATCACTCCAAGTCACCGCCGCAGCGGTGACTGCATCTACAGTCTTCTACAGGATAGCGCGAGGGGCGGCAGAAGAACCAAATTGGCGCGCGTTTCAAGACAAGAAACTGTACTGGTGCATCCTGATCTGGCACTTACCAGAACAATTTCAATTCAATTACCCGTAGCTCGCCCGGGCAGAATAACCAAATTGGCGCGCGTTTCAAGACAAGAAACTGTACTGGTGCATCCTGATCTGGCACTTACCAGAACAATTTCAATTCAATTACCCGTAGCTCGCCTGGTCTCGAGTAGAAACGCGCAAAGGGAGCTCGCTGCTTCGAGCAAGTAAACGCAGCCACACCGCTTCTCCCCTTCAAAAGCTGGCAGTACAGGAGAGGAAAAAAGTGGCAGTGTGTGGCGGGATACAAGCTTTTTTCACGGTACTGGAGACTGGAGCCTTCTTTTGCAATGGGAACCAGCCTCCCTGACTCGGAGGGAATTCAAGGTTAGTTGTCAGGATGTCTGCACCAGCATGAGAATGGGGGCTGCATGCACGCTGGAGGGCAAGTGGGCGCAGGACAGGGTCGATCGCTTTTTTGGGAGTCGAGTTTCGGGTCGCTGCTTGGTGAGGCAGACAATAACGCGTGATGTTCTAGAATCTATACACCACCGTTTGACTTTTTCCGTCAAAATTGACACCCGACAGCTCACACCAGGGTAGAAAAGAGGTGTCGTTTTCTACAGAAACTGAGGAAGGGGCTGCGTGCCGACGCGCAGTACGAAAAGTCCCCCGACAAAACAGCACGCTGAGCTCGAAGCCTGGTCTGCGTAGCCGAAACTCTTCACCGCACAGAAAACCAAGCATTATCTTTTGGAATATAACGGAACGTCTTGTGTTCCCATGATGTTACCATTGGGACGGGACTAATGTGGGGAAGTCCAGCCGGACTCAAAACCAAGTTCTGTTTTGTTGCGATTCGATCGTCAGCGAAAACACGTGCCATTTTAAGCCAGAACCTTGCATCTGGGGCAGGAAAGCGCAAGGGGTCACCCTGGCTGGCGCAGATGGAGGGGCGCTGTGAGGGTGAGAAGGACTTACATTTGTCCAATGGCACCCTGACTTCCGTAAACGGGACTGACTCGGGCACAGTGTCCCGGCAGTCTCCGAATCTCCACGGACTAGCTTCCAATGTCTGCGAGCTGGTGGTTGTGCGGCATGGCCTGACGGACTACAACAAAATCCACCGGCTTCAGGTGTGTCCAGTTTTATCATTTGGAGACAGCTGATTGGCTTACGGGGCCGTGGCTACTGTTCCACGTGTTTTTTTAAGTCGTGTGCTGTCCCGTGTTACAGGGCCAGCTTGACATTCCGCTGAACGAGGAAGGAAGACAGCAGTGTAGGACCTGTGGCGCGAAAGTCAAGTAAGAACTTCCTATGGAAGGAGGCAGAGTGGAACCATTGGTTCTTGGTTCTCGAAACCATGCTAACACAATAGAACTTGGATCCGGTAAACAGAAACACTCAAGATCTAAATCAGTAGTCCCCGTTACGGGCAGAGTTGTGCGATCGAGTGTCTCTCTGGAGCTGACTGCCGTTGTGCGTTTTGCAGGGCAATGTACGGCGACCCAGCCACAGGAAAAGTGGCTGTCACTATGGTATATTCGAGCCCGTTGAGCCGAACGGCGGAGTCAGCTGACATGTGAGACTTACTGAAAGATCCAGTTATATTAGATACATCTACTGGACCACTAGAGTACCATAAAAACGGTCGATCTTATCTAACGTGTTTTCCTCAGTTCGCCTTTGGATTGCTGGCCAATAGATGAGTTAGCAAAGTCCCTTGTGCGCACCGATGTTCTGTCCATGGCATGTCATGCTGAACAGAATTTGCAAGGAAGCGGGCATTCCTCTGTCACAAGTGCGTCATGATCCGAGAATTATGGAGTGGAACGCAGGCACCCTGCAAGGTAAGGAATGAACGGAAAAAGCCTCTTGCCACCGAAAAACCGGAACGAAATTGCCCGTGAACGCCCTTCCCATTCATGAGTTTCATTCGCAATGCAGGCTCTCTGCTGTCCGATATACAAGTCAAGTTTCCTGCGGAGTGGGCGATGTGGCGAAAGAATCGGTGAGCGCGTGCAACGGTCGGACTTGGCGGCTGGTAGCGCAGACTGCGACATTTAGGCAACGTTGCCGAACCGGCCACATGACGTCCTGTTGTTTGGGGCTTCCATCTCTTATCCAGGAACCCGGATTTTGTTTTTCCCGGCGGGGAGAGCCTGAGAATGAGGTATGTGGCTTCTTACACGGATCCCTGCGGGGAATCAAAAGCACTGGGAAAGGCAGCGGACCTGCTGCCACCTCCGTACGTGTACCCACACGAAAGCCTATCTCAGTGGGCAGATTTGATCTGAAGTTTCCGTGACAGCCAGTACCAGTGAGGCTACTACGTGGACGGCAACTTGCTGATTCCTAACCAAGCGGTATTATCTACTCCATTTAAGGGTGGTTATTGCCGTATCCAAGCTATGCACAGAAGCAGCTTGTGTGTTCACGATCTTCGGACGTGAGCTGCCTAAAGCGTTTGTAATGTTTCTTGCTTGCCTGCGTCAGATACAACAGAGTCGCGTCATTCTTTTCAGAAATTGTTCGAAACCACCAAGGTGAACGAGTCCTCGTGGTCACCCATGGAGGTGTTTTAGATGAGCTCTTTAGGATTATCAGGTACGTCCAGGTCTTCGAGTTTTCCCTTCTCCCATTTGTGGCTACCACTTCCCTCATAGGAGCCATGAATGTGTTACTGGGTTCTCAGGAAAGTGCCTTTGAATGCTTCGACCAATGCGCCGAAGCTCAATGCCGCTCTGCACGTGGTGCGTGCGGCGGTGGCGACCGGAACGCGAAACTCAACTCGGGATCTCGTAGATGCTACTAGACTGGAGTCTGACTCTTCTCCCTCGGGAGATCTTTCCGACAACGAAAATCCTGTGCAGTGGACGATTGTTCGCTGGGGCAAAGTTACGGACCTTCAAGGGATCCTTCAGGGTGACGTTGGGGGACAAGTGCCGGCAGCAATCGAATACGTGTAAAGACGAACTACGTTTGCGAAACCGACTAATCGCTTGCAGCCGATATTGTCAGTGTGAAGCGATACGGAACCTGACAGTCTTTTCCTCTTTTATCCCGTGATCATGTAATGCATTAGCCTTCTCTGCAATGAGCAGAAGTTATCACCGGTTAACTGTCACTGCATATAAAACATCCACAATAGGAACGTCCTCCACTGTCGAGACGCAAGCAAGTTGTTGCAGAGCTCGTCACATTGGGCCGCGTGCAGAAAAAGAGTGTTGTTATATTTTAGTACTGTCACAAAAATTTGCACCTTCCAATTTGCTGACAACTGCCGAGCACACCGTGGCCTCTGTTTCTGCTCCCTCAGCCATGCACAACAACTTATGCGAGTAGCAGCAATCTATTAGCAGAGCTGACTTATTTGCGGAATTATACCAGCTTAATATCCCCGTGGTCGCTTTCTCGGAAGAGAAATGCCTATAGCAACGTGGGTAGGGGTGGGCATGAACGCCTCCTGTGTACGAACAGCGCAGCAAATCTGCGCGGCGGGGCACATTTTTTTACCGTCTGTATAGTTCTTAGCTACAACTAATCGACCCTATAGGGACCGGATGTCGTTTGGTCACCGACACCACAATGAAGCATATATACGTCTCCTTCTACTTTGGCGCTTCCCTTGTAGTCACCGTTTTAACAAGGGCACTATGCCAGGTACAGGTTGGTGGAGGCAGTGTGCCCGAAACGTCCCAAGCCCTAAACGAACAAGCGAGGAATAACTGGGCTGATGGAATCATGAAAATGTCGTTTAAACAAGAAGACACAGAATATGAGGCAGGCAAGCAGGTTATGAGGGTCTGTGGAGAAGGTACGTTGTCCTGCTCTCAATCGGTCTCATAGAATACCCAGTACTGCTCTGCCGCATTGTAGGGCACCGCGGTCTGCTTGCAATGATTCTTGACAGTAGTGATGCGGACGCAAAGATCTTGACCGTCGGGCAATTATCCCACGACAAGCTTCTCATCTACAGTGGAAATGTAGGTGCTTTGTTTGTGTCAAAACAGTGTCACGCAAGAAAGCTCGCCTTCGTCAGGTGGTAGAAAAGGAGTATGACGTGCAGGACATCGTGGTTCCGGTGGAAACAGTCGACGACAAATGCTTTGCCATACGTGAAAAGAGGGCGCTCGCGACTGTGTACTGTGCTCGGTACGCAAAGTCTTGCGCGGCAGGTCTCTCACTATATTTGAATGTTGACTTGACTTGCAGAGATATGCGCCGTCGTGACCAGTGGCTCAACTATCTTCATGAGTCAATCTTCTGCAAGGAGACGGGAGTCGTGAGTTTGCCCCCTTGAACAAGGTTGACGGGCAGAGAACAATTGTTTTTGATAGAAGGGGAAACTGCCAGCGGAGCCTGGGAAGGAAGTGTACGTGGCCTTCTATGCGGGACATCATGTAGCGAGGCCGTGATAAATTGCCTGCAGGGAGGAAGTGGCTGTTGCCGAGGAGATCGTTCCCACTGAGGAACCATCTGGAATAAACCTTCATCTGTGGGTGCATATTGCCGATTTAGTTGTCGAAACTGGGGAAGACCAATCTGGCCTTTCAGCGCCGACAGTCCACTGGGCAAGCCGCGCATTGTAATCAACGGCCTTACAATTCAAGTAAGCGAACATTCCGATAATCCGAGTGTAGCGTGTATGGAATATTTACTATCTCAGGAAATGGAAGGGCTGCAACAAGTGAGCCTAACCATACTGCATGTCCCAGTGCGAACTGTTAAGTATGCTCTTTTCAGCGTCGTGCTGTCTCAGAGTAGGTGTTAATGAAGGGAGATCACAATGGTGGATGAACGTGGTGCCTTTTTTTAGTGTGCTACCTCAGCCTCCTCATCCGAGTATCTCGGACTTTCCTAATCCACTGGCGGACAACGATCCCGAAAGTCCAAATACGCTTAACTCTGAAGGAGAGCCGAAAACAGCACAAGGTACTGTAGAAACCGTGAAATCATGTGATGCTGGCATGGATTTAGCCTCTTTCTCAGAGCTTGCAGCAACTCACGAAGCGATGGCTGAACAGAAGGAAATCCCACTTACAGATGAAAGGGTTCCCAAGGCTGGCTACGCGGTCCATCGAATGGGCAGGGAGTAGTACGTGGCATGTCCTGGCGTGTGGTTCAGCACAGTGAACTCCTTACATCGTTAAGAGAGACAGTGTGCCAGGCCCCACGCAGAATCGCGAGGTGCTCAGTGTAGGGATCTCTTTTTTTTCTACAGTGGTGATATGCTCACAAATCCGACCACTTGCACGAACTCTTGCTACGTCCGTTTTGTTCTTGGGATCCGCGCAAAACGCACTTCCAGCGTACAACGGTGAAAACGGTGACGCGAGGCCCGCCTGCTGGACAGGCGCGCGTTTTGATGCATGGCCGCCAAACGACGATACGGAAATGCCTGTGGATGGGGCGATTCAACATAATTAGTCATAATTAAGCGGTCTCAATCGCCAGGTTTTGCTACGGTAGCCAAGAAACCTACGATATATATGTGTCGGTTCCCCTCTCAATCCGTGTGTGCACGCCTACGCACTGTGTATGGTATCCCGTTTGGTAGTACTACCACACAGCGTCAACGGACAAGCGAGTTCCCCCTTGGCTACTGTCAATATCAGCAACTGCTGCTAGGACACTAGAGGATCTCAGGGAAAGGGTGAGGCTGCTGGTGTGACGTTTTCGATAGAATGGGAGAAGCTCTCCACAATGGGAGCTTACCCCACTGAGAACTCACGGTCCTATCCATAGCTGAAAAAAATCACGGCGACAGCGACGCCGGTGGCAGCAGAGCCAGCTGTCTGAGAATGACAGAACCCTGATTGTGACTGACAGTCACCGTGTTTATCGACATCAACTCCCGCTAAAAAATCGGCTAACGACCTCCAAGGAGCAAAGCCGTTGTCTTGTTCCTCGTCCAGCATGGGTACCTTGGGGTCAACCGATTCAGACACGACAGGGCTTGGTGGCATCTCGCGTAACGGCAGCTGGGGACGCGCTTACTAGCGATTCACTGCAGCTACCGATTGACCTGGCGGCGGACAGCAAGTTGCTGTCGCTCTCAGCTATGGCTGTATACGTCGAGTCGTTTTTGCGCAGAGTTGAATTGTGTATGTAAACGTCCTGGTTAAAGTGTTTCTTTTCTACATCCGCATTCGATGACTACGCCACGATGGTTCTCGTGACTCTGGTGTTTCAGGATTTTCGTCCGGTGCTCCCTCTCGTTTCCCGTCGGCTTTTTCCCGTCGTCGTCGCTTCTCGCGCGCCTCGAGATAGTTTGTCAAGACGTGTGTTTGTACAATGACGGGTGCCCTCTTCCGTCGACATTCCTTCCGATTTGAACAACAGCATTGCTCGAATAGTGCCTTTGTGAAGCTATCTGGTTTTCTTAGGTATCTCTCGTAAGGCAGAGGCGGTTTGTTGCGTGACCGCAAATATAGCCACCGCATGCCGAGGCCCCAAAGCGAACGACCTCAAAACTTGTGCGGTTGCAGCAGGAAAGTATCTGTCTTGCCTCGCCGCGCCCTGTTTTCGTTGGGATCTGAATAAAAATAGATGTTGGTCCGCGTGCGTTCACTTTGTAGCTCGAGTTTTGCCATCAGAGAGGTAATTACCGTCGACGAATCTGGTCAAACGCGGCAGGATACGATTAACATCCCCGTGCATACACAATGCGCATCAGACACGGTGTATCGAGAGGCGCATACCTTCTGCGGGGACTTCTTCTGCAGCGGAAGCCAAGAACTCGCGGCATAGGGTCACCACGTCATATGTCTCGCCTGCAGAAACCTGCAGAATGTACGAGGCCCCAACTCGTTGGTAGGGTATACTTTTCAAGGCCAGGCCGATGGGCTTTCGAAAGCCCCTGCAAAATGTTTCTCCGGACTCTACCCGAGATCCAGGTGAATGATGCAATTGACTCCATACGGTCGAAACTGATTTTTAGAAACTCTAAAACTGCGAGTAAGGAAGTGGTATTTACCGGGAAATGGGCAGATGTTCTGAACTTCGTGCGACAGGAGGATGTCATAACTCTGAGCTACCGGAACGAACGCACTATTGAAAATGCAAGAGGCCACACGTCGCTTTGTCTAGGCGATCCGGAAAGGGATTTGGACGTGATCGTTCACCGGGTATTCCCAGAGAAAAGGGCAGTCATGTGTGTGACGGTGACTGGAGATGCTGTACAGAAGATGACGCCGCAGTCAGCAGAACAGTACTATCCCACGTGGACACAGTCAGTCCTCGAGTTTGATGAGAACGTAGAAGAAACAGACCACGAACAAGGGTCGCGCATGTGTGGAGGGGGGACGGTGGGTTTCCCGTATCTTCCAACAGAGCTGGAGGAATTATCCCAGCGCAGCTGTGCAAGGGAATCGTGTGAGCCCGAAGCAGCTTGTGGTCCTGTGCCAAAGAGGCCAGCATTTGACCAGCCTACGAGCTCCAGTCGCGCGCCGCCGTCAAACAGTCCTATTTTCGTGCATACTCAACCGCGCCGGCGGCAGCGAAGAGAAGTAGATGGCATGCAGCACGCTGGGTGCCTCTATGGAGGACAGTATGGCGCGTGGGTTGAGGCGGAAACCGAAGCCGTCAACCCGGAGTTGCTGGCAGCTTTCGAACACCTGCGGCAAGGTCGACCGCCGCGGGTGAACACCGTGTCTGAGGGCGCGACTTCTCAAACGCCGGGTACGCAGCTGGAAAGCTGGTCTGGAGATCCTCCCAACTGCCGGACAGCTCGGTTACAAGGGATGAAGACCGGCGGCCAAACGCGGTACCTGAGTGGGGATACGAACGGAACTTCCGTACAGCCGCTGCGCAACCCGCCGGCAATCAGAATTTCACAAGTACCCTGCATGCGTCCACAAACTCAGAGTCCGCACACTGGGCACGGGTTTCTGCTAGCCGATGACACTAAGGACGTGCCATCGAGTTGTCAATCGACTGTGGATAGCAGCCTTCTTTCAAGCCCTAGAGATCGATGCACAGACTCGCGGAATTCGCGGGGAAATCATGACTCTCGAAGTGCCGCGTCAGCACCAAACTACCGGACTCTCACGGAGGACGTCTCGAGGGAAAGAGGCAGCGGCACCCGCGCAGTCGAAGCAGTTCCAACAGAGACTGCGGGTCCGAGGGAGCCTGCATTCACGTATGATTTCCCAGGTACGTCTCAATGCGTGCTGTTCCGCTGATGTCGGAACAGCTTTTAGCCAGATGAACCAGGAAGCACACCCTCGAAAAGGGTAGCGTACTTTCCGTGATCCTTTTTTTCCACACGCCAGGTGGATATCGCGCCTGCTCAGCAAGAAGCGTGTGTGTCGAAAAAGCACCGTTAAGAGAAAGACTAGCGACAAAGGGGGGGAAATGTAAGCGAGTCAAGACGCCAGTTCATCTTGCGGTTTAGCGTATACGGAGTTTCGCCTCTACCACGCAGCAATCTGGGAATCGCGACACGCACAGAATGCGCTTGCGAATAAGTCCGTAGAAGTGAGCAGCTGTGCACCAGCTCCAAGATTCCGTCGCTCGATTCATTTCGTTCTCTCCTTTCTAGAATCCAGACGTTTGAAGTGGACATTGGTCGTAAACTCGACGTTTTTCGTTGTTGTCAGGAAAGCCCGTAGCGCTCTTCTATCCCGAGATCTACCCGGACCGCGTGGTGGTGACGGATGAAGCTCCGGATGAGTCGGCAGCCCTCGGCACAGTCCTCTCGGGTAACGGCCAGCGAGCGGACTGTCCTGTTGCCGCTTCAATGTCTCGGGTGCCTGGTAGCGGCGTGCTGGACGGTCAGGCGAAGTTCTCGTCAATGTGGGTTCGCAGCGACGGCAGGCTAGGCGGGTGCGTACCTGTGGTGTCCGCGTCAATGTCCCCAGGGATGCATCCAGCGGGGCTTACTGCTCAACTGTGGCCGCTGTACCCAACTCAAGCTGGAGAGTCGCGTTTGCTTCATTCCGCAACCTTGCGGCCTGTGAAAGACGTGTACAGTTCACCGGGGTTCTGACGACTCCACGCCGCCAACCAGAGCAGCCTGGCGACGCAAAGGGCCGATGTAATGTAGTTGCGGGAACGCCGAGAAGGTCGAGAACACAGGTGCGCACCGGGCGTCAGAAAGTCAGCACCAGGCGTGCTTGTGTCCCCGCGAAGACAACGCGGCATTTCATGCACTGAGCCGTCCTCTTCTGTGGTGGGTCACTGAAGTTCTCCGCAACTCAATGGTGATGTGAGATGTGCTTTGCCATGTGACCGGGCAATCCTTTTAGTGCCTGGGATGCGCCTTTCCAGCACGGGCTACATCAGAAGAGCCGTCTAGGGCATGAGAGCGCTTCTTCAGGGCCGTGGACCCCGCATGTACAGTGTGAAGTTGTTTTGATTCCGATCTGTGTCGGCCGGATAGAGCGGCACTAACAATTACTTGAAGCAATGCAACGCCACTCGCGCTACCACGGATCGCCAACGCAGGTTCGACATTAGAAAAGCATGCAGGCGCGGCGTAGGGCCGTGAACCCTTTTGCGAAGCGCGACTCACACAGCGGCGCTCTATACAAGGATGCTCCTTCAAATTTGCGTCGTTTCCGTCGTTCTCACGCGGCCCTTGCGACCGCTCACCTTACTGGTGGTTCCTGCAACGCTAGTCTCGAGGTTCCTTGTGGAGAACACGAACCAGAAGATAGTTTTTCCACGGACCTATCCGATAACCGAGTGGTTGTATCCTGACCACGTCACCCAGTTTCGCTTCGTTTTCCTCGTCGTGCGCCCAGACTTTCTTAGTGTACCGGAACGTCTTCTTGTAGCGCATGACGTACATGAACCTGCAGAAAGGCCCGGGGCAGCGCAGAAACAATGACAGAGCTGAAGTCGTTGTCTTCTTTCGGCAGTTCCGGAGAGACGCAGGCGGAATTGAAAGGCAGTGCTGCAACGGCAGTGGCCGCGAGCCTTGTGTTGTTGAGCAGCAGATAGCGGCCTAGAAAACCCGTCACAACTCTACGGATTTTTTACCTGTCACAGGCAACTCGGATCGACTTTGGGTGCTTGTCGTTGATGACGTATCCAATCATCTCATTGTTTGGCAGCTTGTTGCGCATGACTGCAACACCGGAGGAAAGGTATACACAGCAGATGGATCAGTGGTACTCCTTTCAGGTAACATACCCGTCCTCGACTGTGTGTCGCCCTCGTAACGAAAGTTAACACGCCTATCAAGGCCACGCTCCCCACAATGGCCAGATCTGGGGTTGTCCGTGTGCTGCGATGCGTGCAAAAATCCGTCGGAACTGCTGGACGACAAAGTGGGCTAAAGCTTGTACGCGTCCACAGACCAGATGCCATTGCGTTCTGCTTACAAGTTCGAAGGTAGCCAGCAGTGTTCCGCTGCCACGTCTTATAGTGCCAGTGGAGGAGCGTCGGCGAGAGACAGAATGCCATTCTCGAGTGGAGCTTTCAGGCGAGTCTTTCGGTTGCCCTAGTCTTGGTCTCCACAGGGAAACTCCGGACGGTTGCATTCACGGGAGTTTCAACAAAGTTCTGCTCGCATCACGAGATAGCGTCGGTTTTCCTGACCGCCTAGAGGAAACCCAGAGCTGCCGTAGGGCGGCAGCCCCTCCAGAGTTGCCCATGAAACACGGGAATTCTGCGCCTTGCGCGAAGACACGAACGAAGCACGACCTTAGAGAAATCTCGAAAAGCAACGGTGTTCATTAAACATAAAGTTGCGTGGTCAGGTTTAGAAGATGACACTGAGATCATTTGGAACCGTGTACCGACACGCATGGGCATAACTTTGAACGCTGGCGTTGACAAAGGAGACTACGGCCGCTGCCGGGAAAATGCTCCCGTGCATGTGTAGCGCTTCCGGTCTGAGAGACTGCGTAAAGTCGGGTCTGAGAATCCGCTGCTTGGGACTTTGTGGTTCCGAGTTGGACAGAGATTGTGTACCTTTTTCATCAGCTGTCAAGGCCCGCATATTAATGTTTCTTTCGAATCCGGGGGCGCTTTACTTGAAAACGATTCGCGGAGCGGGCATTCGCTATAGAGGCTGTTTTCGAGAGCAGGGACCGGACAGCAACTGTGTTCATGCTGGCAGCACCGCTGTTTCCCGTGTCTCTTGGCAAATAAAACCCGCGATTCTGCGCAAAAGAATATAAAGCTTGCTGAGCGTCCCTGTGTATATATTCGGTACGGGTTAAGTTGTCCTGGGAAAACGGCGGTTTTCACCGCCTCCTGGAATGCCCATGGTGTTTGATTTCGGCCCGTTACACAGCCATGCAGCGTTTGCCGTGCTTTTCTTTTGGAAAACCCTAAAGTAAGTATCGCAGTTTGCGGGTGCCAGCTCTGGAACGCCCCAGCGTAGCCTGTGCATGCTCGTTCTCCCATTCGTAACTTCGAATCATCGCAGGCGGATCAGTTTCGTGGTTACTAGCCGTCCGAATGGGCCTTCTACGGCACCTGCAGTTTGAGCCGCTAAAGTGTTGCTCTAAAAGCGGAACACGGGTGTTACGAAGGGACAGATTAGTGTGGAAAAGCAAACGATCACAAATTTCCTCGTGATTCCCTCGAACGCCGGATGTCTCGCCAATACCGACTGACGGTTGGCTATAGGGAGCAGATCAACAGGCAAGTCAACAGAGTATGAAGGGAAGTACTGTTCCTTGTTGAGTTCAAAAACATTCTCACAGAATACACACACACACATAAAGGATCATTCTGAAAGCACCGGGGGATCCGTTACTCGGTTCTTGAATAATCTCTGTTCAACTGAATGCGTCTTAGAACGCCTTAAAAAACAGGTTCCGAGCTCAGACTTCCTCCAGCTTTTCAGCGATGCCGCTGTACGTGTCTTCTTCATCCGCTTGCGCCTCAACCAGCTGTTTGAGCCCATCTTGAGTGAAGAACTCTCCAGCAAACTTGAGGATGTTGTCGGGTTTCTTCTCCAAAACCTTCGTCATGAAAAGGGCCAACATTTCTTCCAGTTCTGCATGGCGTCGCAGATAACTGCAGGAGATCCAGAACAACAGAGAGCTGTGCTACCGTCGCGCACGCCGGCCGCTCAGCACCGCATGTAGTTTTTAGAGTGTGCATAGAATTCTGCGACACGTGCGTTTCCCAGATAAAAAAGGCGCCAAAAAGGCCGCGTCATCCACACGAATTCTGCGAACCCAGTCTGCGCAGGGCAATACACAAGTCACCGGTCCACAGCTGTCTTGCGTGCGTAGCGATAGGGAGCGCAAACGGGATGGTGTAGGCCTTCATTTCAGTTCGCGAAACGTAACACCGTGCAGGGTATCATTCACGTTATCCCCGTCGTACAAAAAAGTCAGCGACTCACCGTTCGTTTTCAATCATCAGTGATACTTGGCTTTTCCGCTGCGCGAGTAGCTGCTCGGCTGTTAACGTGGTAGCACCTCCCAGTGGCACATCGCCATCCAAGCGGACGGAGGGGTCGGATGCCCACTTTTGCTTCTCAAAGATAGTGTTCAGCGCTGCCTCACCATCGCTGCAGCTCACACCAGGGGCGAGGCTCTTGCACTCTTCTCCCTCAATCCCCTGCTGGCCACTCCAGCTGCCCGAAGAACCACACCATGAGGACTTGGAAGATCTCCGAGACGCGTCTGTCATTGTGAAGGCCTCGAAGACTGCGCATTTCTGCCAGCGACCGTGGAGGGGCCTGGCGGACTGCGACAACCGCCCGCATCACATTTGCGTTGTAGTCAGGAAATGACGTTTCCGCTGGACATTTAGTCGCAGCTGCAGCCTGCTCGTCACATATACTACACGTTTACCGAGTATGAGGAACTTCGTCCCAATGGCCACTGCCCTAGCAGCCACATTCAAATGCGTCGAGCGTCATCCAATCACAGAAACAGTCCGCGAAGGTAACTTCGTCGGTGCATGCAGGCTGTGGGTCGCAGCCTTCTCCGCCCCACAGAGACGAGAGCGGCCTATGACAAAGCCCAGATAGGAGCCTGCTCCTCGTGGTGACAGGAAGACGTCTTTGTGATGTTGATGGCCATTCCGAAACCGACTGCCTGGGTGCCGAAATCGCACGTGCTTGTACAGCATCCCTTCTGGCGTCACAAATGCGCTGTGTTGATATAATCTGCATTCCTCCGGTATTTCGCGCAGGCCCGACACAGACACTGCTACTGGCATCACACGTTCTCTCTCAGCTGAGCTTCTAACAAAGTGGGCGACTCCTCCCAGCGCGCGGTCGAGGGAAGTCGAAAGTCCTCCTGTGTGGTTCGTGCGGAGCTTGACGTGAAGACGTGACTCACAAGTCTGTACGGAATACACGGATCGGATTCTTGTTGGCCTGGCACCTGTTTAGTAACTGGATGAACGCTTTTTACGCCTGAAGGTTAAACGCGAGGGGGATTGTCGGAACTCGCGCTCCAGTAAGAGGAGGGGTAGGGCTTGGCGCTAAAACCCGTAACCGAAATGCAAAGTGACCTTTTCGAAAAAGCCACAAGCGCACGCGACGAAGAGGATCGAAAGCTCGACGGACTTCCGCGTTCCCAACCGCGGATGAGACGCTTGCCAGCGACGACGAAACGACTAAGTGTTTGTGTGCACGCAGAGCCGGTGGAAATCGAACGCTGAGAAACGTTTTGCGTTCTGAACTGGAGGCGAAGCCCAGACGGCCGTCGGTGATGCTGGCACGCTACACAGTTACTGGCATTGCGTGTCGAAGAAGACACGCGCCCCTGACGCGGGCAGAACCCTGTAGAAACGACTTTTTGTGTGCTCTTTGTGGGCCGGAAATCGGCTTCTCGGTTGTGCGGTTAAAAAAGTGGACACAACGATGACGACTGAGACAGCACACAAGTCACGAAAAAAAAGGAGGAAACACAGTGACAGCACGCCCTTTTGTTCTTGTACATCCACTGAATGCGTTCAAACCCACGACACAATAAAACTACACACGGGCACACGACGGCACTCAAATGGCGATTCAGAGGAAAACCGTGCGAGATATCCACATGCGCAGCCCCACCACGCTACGGTAACACATGCACATGTACATACACGTTTGCAGACACATACCTCAGTATACGCATATACATAGGCACAACGACATCAGTTCCCAGCTCTCCGAACAGCCCTCACGCTCGCGCGCCGCTGCCTCTGAGGGCGTGTTCAACAGTCGGAGTGCGGCAAAGAAAGCTTCGACGAATAGACCTGGCGGATTTCCACTGGACTGGTCAGCAGACCAGGAGGCTCCCCGCCTTCTCAGTTTTCTCTGCACGGGTGTTTCCTTGTGTCTTGCGGAACGGCGGGGGGGGGCGACACAAAAACACTGAACCTACTTGTGTATGCGCGTTCTTGAAACAACTCTAGACAGAGAGCACACAGTGTGGGTTTCGGCACTTAGAGGCAGAAAGAGACACTGCCCTCTTCGATCTGGTCTAAGGAGAAACATCACGCATCAACTTGTCTTTTCCCTCGGTGTCCTTTCTCTTGAAACACACAGAAAAAACAGAAAAACGGAGATATAGGAAAGAAGCGGCCTCCTACCCGAGCTCTTCTGAGCAGCACTAACACCCACATCCCTTTCCCCTTTTTCGCGACCGTTTCCCACAAAAGAGACGGCTCTTTCTTCGTGTTGTCTGTCGCCTCCGCTGCACGCGAAAGGCCCAGAGTGAACTGCAGACACGACCGGAGCCTGTTTCCGAATTGTAGCAAAGTCCGGACAGCTCCTTGCTCTCTCGTTCCCTGTTAACAAGGCGGCAACTGCACTTTTTCTCTACTCAAAATCGCCCACGTTGCTGCCCCAAAAGACAAAAAATAGGTCCCGTCAGTCACCTCGTCTACCACCTCGGCTAATCCAAACAGAAAGCCCGCTGCCGTCACTTTGCACGGCTGCCCATGTCTTCCCCTTCATTCACCCACCAGCCTTTCCACCTCTCTCCTTGAGACGAACCGGAAAAAACGGAGAGAAGTCGTCAGCCGACAGCGAAAGAAAGACAAAGAAGGCACGTGTGCACTGTGAAAACGACAAAGACGCACAGGGAAAGGAAGAGAGGCGCCATGTGTTGGATTCTCTCCTCGTTGTCTTTCTGTTATCGCTGAGCGAAAGACGGATGTGTCGTGATGCACGACTCCCCTTCAAAAGAAAACGCGAGGATCACTCTCATTTTCGACGCCGCTCTGCTTCATGACCGAAACCCCCTGAAGGGAGACACGAAACAAAACAGAAAAGAGCGTCCAAAGCCAAAGAAGCGAACCAGGAAAGAGCAAAAAGAAGAAACACCAGCAGCAGAGAGGGGGAATGCTTCATCTGCACTTACCTCTTTTTCCAATTTCCTTTCAGTCTTAGGAGCCGGCGAGCCAGTCTCTCGCGCGGCTCACCGCCTAGACACGCAACACAAGCGAACGCCACATTGTGGAGCGCACGCATGCACCAAAACTACCGCAGATAACTTAAATACAGTAGGAAGGTTTCACATGCATATGCATTTGTACGCATCTACAAAAAACTCAGATATACATGAACAGGTACGTATGTGTGCACAAAGAAACCAACTACATGTACACTTTCTTCTACGCATACAGGCATCTCCCTGTGTACAAGTACACACGCCGACGGGGGCATATACACCCACTTGGGGGGAGGAGAACCCTTCAAGAAAGAACAGGGACGGGAACTCAAATAAAGACGCTCAGCGCACATGCGTGCACTAAGCTATGCCTGAAAAAGAAACATATAATACAAATGAATCTAGGAATGACACAGCCGAGAAAACTGAAAACGAGTGGTATTCTCCCTTTGTTTCCGCGAGACTTACATCGCTTCCGACAGAAGCAAGCGTCGCCCAGCCCTGCTGCGCCGTCATCTTCAGGCTGTCCACTGAAACGACAAACCGATGTTCAAAACATCGACAGTAATCCATACACACAAATGACTTCTCAGCAGCAAAACATGACACCCATCTAATTCATGCATATATATATATATATATATACATATGCAAAAAGGAATACATTCATGTGCACATTCAGACACATGTATCTATCTAATTATATATATATATATATCGATGCAGAATCAGAGGAGTTGGAAGACAAGCTGGGGGCGAAGAGACCGCGGGAGGAGAGTGGGACGCGGAAGAGAAGAGCACGGGCTCCAGGAAAAAAGTAGTCGTTTTACAAAATCTATAGGATGGGAGGAAAGATCGAGGCCGAAACAGACACGTCGAGAGAAACGCGAAGAGACGAAAGAGACGGCCGTGTCCGACGGTCGCCAAGAAACAGAGAAGAACATGCACCAACGATGCGGTGGACTTACAGTGAACGACAGCCTGATCCTCGAACGCCGCAAGCTGCGAAGGACAGAACACGCGTGAAATCGGAAACGCTGGTGAGGGTCTCCTTTCAGAGCGCAAAAGTCCCCACGAGGCGCAACGAGACACGACGGATCGTGAGAACTGAAGGGGCCTCTGGGCCTCTTGGACCCAACGCAGAGAGAGGAGAGCCGCACACGGACACGAACGGAGATAGGAGACGGAGACTTCGCAGAACCTGCGGGAGAGAGTCAAGACCAGGAAAGACGAAACGCTCAAAAGAGAGCACACAGGGTCTTTCCAAAACAGCGGATTTCGAGCGAAGCAAAACGCACCGAGCGGAGAGAGAAGGCACCCGAAACCCCCAAAGGAGACAGCGAAATAGTTTGAGCGCGACGAGCCGCCTCAGAACACAGGGTGGTAACCTTTCGCACCTTTGAAGACGTGAGCGTGAAGAGAGGAAAGGAATTTGAAAAGAAAACGAGGGCGCATGCGGACTCACCCTGCTTTGCTTCTTTGTTGAATCGATCCCAAAGTACTCATCTGAAGAAATGCTGCGCTTCGAAGGATCCACGTTGATCGATGCTTGGTACGAAGAGGCAGCTCTGCGCAGAAATCACCCAAAAAGTAGGTTTTTCGATTGGCCCAAGAGGAGACACAAGGCCCCGGCCTGGAGCTTTGTCTCCCTAGGGTCCAAACTGCCGGTGGATTCCAGCACACGCTCTCATCTGCATGTGCGTGTGTGTGAACATGCACACATTTCTGGGTCTCCATCGAAGATCGAGGCAGGCTTTCGGCCACGTTCTACAGCGGTGGAGAGGGGCGGCGCCCGTCCCGCCTCGACTACTTTCGTGACTTGTCGAGTTCGAGAATCCCCGCGAGAAGAACTGCAAGAACTCGCTCACCTTGCGCCGCCAGCAGTGCCAAAGTATTGGTCCGAAGAGATCGATTTGGCGTTGCTGAAACGCGTCGCGTTCGCTGGCGCGCTCGGTGCCGGGCTGTTGTTTCCTCTGAACGCGAAAACGGATAACAGAACGGGAAGCTTCACCGCCGGCGCGGAGCGTCAGACGAAACACGAGAGAAAAACTGACAAGGCCCTCACGGAGGAAAAAATGAACACGGAAGAGGGAACGAGGGAACAGGAGAAAGAGCCGAAGGAGCAAGAGAGAAGAACGACGAGGGAAAGCAGAGTGTTTACGGCGGGACTCCAGAAGATTCGTCCAGGGCGTCGAAGGGGAAACGGGACAGAGGGCGAGGCGGGACTTGTATAGAGCGAGATGTCTTTTCAAAAACCACAAGAAAGCGAAGAGCGGCTTGGAAAGAAAGGCGCCTTTGCCACTTACCCCGTCGGGGCTCCAGGACTGACCGCGGGCCCGGGACTGTAAATGCCGGAAGCACTGACTGGTGTCGAGTAGGAAGAAGGAAATGCAGAAACCGCCGGGCCAGTCCCCGAGACAGAAGGCGGCGCTGAGGACGACGCGGGCGCGCCTGAGAGGGGCAAAACCGTTTCCGGTCATCTCAACTGAGTGTCGCTGTTCTGTCCGCCAGGCCCTCGCGGTTTCAGCCTGCTTTCCCCCTCGCGTTCCACGGCTCGGGCATCCGAATCCTCCCTCTCAGGTGGACGACTCACGAATGCGCATTTCCCTTCCTACCAATTTCTTCTCTCTCCTTTTTTTCTCTCTTCCCTCTCCTTTTTCTCTCTTCTCTCCCCTTTTTCTCCCTTCTCTCTCCTTTTTCTCTCTTCTCTAATTGTCTCCTTCCTCTTCCGCTTTTTTGTTCTTACCGAATCCTCCAGCTGCCTTCATCTGTTCCTCGATGCGTTTCTGGTCGGCCATGGCAGCCGCGTTCGCTGCTTCGGCTTCAAAGTCGAAATCGAAATCCAACTTTCTCGCGCGCAGAGCCCCCGGAGCGGCGCGTCCCCCTGCCGCCGTGCCTCGGCCTCCGAAGTTGTCCGGCGCGAACGCGGCGTTGCTCGAGAGCCCAGAGGCAGAGACTCCAGAAGCCAGGGGGTCTGACGGAGCGCCGGAGAGAGAGACAGGCTGTGTGGGGACGGCGACCGCAGGCGCGGAGAAGGCGAGCGTCGAAGGCGCTGTCTGAGGCGGGGCAGCGGCAGCCGCAGCAGGCGCCTCAGCAGGCGCAGAAGACGCGATCACCCAGCCTGCCGCCTGCATCTCGTGAGCTACGGCGCGCTGCAAAGGAAAAAAAAGGATATCGAACGGCAAAAAAGCTGCAATCGAGGAAGAATCTGCACATGCTTCCAAGACGCGGAGAGGGTCTCCTAGGGAAAAACCCTGGGGATGCGGAGGAAGGGGAAAGACAAATCGACACGGCTGACAGGCCGCAAGAAAGAGGGATTCTTTTTACACGCGGCGACGGATGTAGGCACGAATGGAGACCGGCCAGCGACAAGAAGAGAGCACAATGGATTTAGTTGAAATTTCGCTACACATCAAATCCCTCCGTGGCTCAAACGGTCTGTCTGGGTTCCAGATAAAAGCCCGATAGGAAAGCCAGCAGTCCTGCGCCTCACGTCGAGTTGTTGCTTGTACTTCGCCGCGAGCTTTCCGTGGTAGTCGACAGCTTTGGACGCGTCCATCCTGAAGAACAGAAGAGAGAGACAGCAGAGACTGCTCACAAAAGTGTCTCTTCTCAGCACTTCGAGGCGGTCGCTGCGGAGAGTCGAAACGCCAGGCCTTGCAAGTGCGCGCGCGCCTGTCCACGTTTCTCTACGTGTTCGTTTTAGGTTGCTTTTCGATCGAAGTCGCACAGATGCGCCTTCAAAAACGCGAGCCTCCAGAGCTGCCCTCACATACATCTCGGCACGCGGAGAGAGATTCACACAGGAGAAAGTGCAGAATGTGTTTGCTTCTGGAGACTGGAACCTGGGTCTGTGACGCACTGCCATCCACCGTTTATCACCTGTGGCGCACGCGCCTGCACTGGACTGCACAAGTCGCACGGCAGAACAATCCCGTTTTCGCAGCGAGAGCTCCGCTGAATAGAATTGGTCATCATCGGCGCTCCTACCCGTGTTCTCTGAAAAACTCGTGTGCCTTCTTGTTGCCTCCTGCACAGATGGGACAAGAAAACGGAAGTAAAAGGAAAGCAAACGCCAGAACATGGACCTCGTTTCCGTAACGATAAAGGCTGTTGAATGGCAGCGAGCGCGGTCGGAGTGGTTTTCGTCTCCCCTGTATGAACTTTTTTTCTTTGGAGTCGCGGCGTGAACCCTCGAACTGGTGGAGTGGAAAATCCAAGTAGAAAAAACGAAGTCGGCGTTTTCTTTGGCCCGGCAAATGCAAACAAAAGAAGCACACGTTCGACTGCAGCTTGCAGCCGGCCAAAAGACACCCACAAGCGAACCCGCTACCGCCGGCTACGGGCGTTTTTTTTTTCGATCTCTGATGCGGTCCAGCACACGCAAGAGAACAGGAGAGAACGAGAAGAAGAGACCGACAAGCAGAGAACCAAAAAGCGATTCCAAAGAAAGACGAAGGGAAGACCGGAAGAGAATGTGGCGAGAGTACGAGCACCCCTGAATGTTCACCCTAGGGATGAGAGAGAAGAGGACGGCAGTCCCGCGAACCGGCATTGGCATTCGAGAACGGCCGGAGGCAGAGAAGAATGTCTCACCCATTTCCATCCTCAGAAGTTGCTCCGGATAGAACTTGTCCATCTCGCAGGATCTGGGAGCAGAAGAAAGGGGACAGGAACCTAGTGTCATAATCTGTATCCGAAGTCTACTTTTTTTCGCTCGTCCATCTCTTTCGTCTCTCTTCTCTCTCTCTCCCTTCGCTCCTTGCCATCTTCAGTGTATCCTCCATTTGCGAAACGCCAGTTTGCGGGCGTCAAACAAATAGCGGACAGCGACTTCCCCTCTCCCGTTGGAGCAAGTCCTTCGCGCATTTTTATGTGAACCCGTGCGCGGTGCACTAGTGTCGCGTTTTCTTTGCCGCTTTCCCCTCCGCGAGTGTCTGTGGACTTTCTTCGCACTTACCGGACAAAGGAGATGTGCGTCCCCAGACGGCGGTGCTTTCCACTGCAGGTCAGACAGAGATAGATGCCGTAGGTGACGCTAAGCCAGGTGGGGTTTCGCGTGGCGCAGTCGAAGCAGGTTCGGTTGTCTCGTCTCAGACGGCGGAAAACTTCATCTCTGTCCCCTTCCCCCACGTAGCGCTTGGCATCGACCGGCATGTTCATGTAAATGCGAGCAACGCCGCCGTCCATTCCCGTTCCCATCGACGGCGCACTTGCAACTCCGCCCCCCTCGCCGACTCCAGGTGTATGTACACCGGACGGGAGAGTCGAGGGGGTGGCCGACGCGACGGAGGCCTGAGGGTGCGGCGCATCTGTGCCGTTCGGCGAAGAAAAGGAACTTGGCGGATACGCCGCCGACCCTGCATTCGCTGACGCGGGAAACGAAGAATACGCCGGGGTGTGCTGCGACACCACGCTCGAGGGGAAGGACGGATGCATTTTGAGGCGAAAGCGCGAAGAGGAAAACTCGGACAAAGCTGGCGAGAGAGAGAGAGGGTTGACTGGGAGGCCGGGACGCGAAACGACTGGAGGGTGGAGGAGGGAGAAAGCACAGCCGCGCAGCAAAGGGAAGAAGGCGACTGTGAACGCTGGAGGTCGGGTGAGCGCGAAACTGGAGGGAGGCAGATGCGAGACGCAGAGAGCAAAAGACACGAGAGAGGAGAACCGTCTGGATTGAGAGCGGGAAAGGCGACGAGAGGCCGAAAGAAGAAAACGCGAGGCCAGACGAAAGGCTTTTTTAGAAAGGAAAAGACTCCAGCTCGACCACGCCGCTGCCTGCGTCGACAAAAACGCGATGCCTTGTACAGAGAACAGATCCGGTTCAGCCTGTCCCCCCCTTCTTTCGTTTCTTTCTCTTTTTCAACAGCCTCCGTCGGCTCTACTACGAGGTTCGGTAATTCGCCGCGAAGGAACAATGTCAGTTGCAGAGAGGCCGTGTCGCAAAGGCGAACTTTTCTCCAAGGTTGCAGCGCCGACGCAGCCAGGCTCCGGGTTCTCTCTATCGCCGGCGGCGCTTCTCGCGCGGAGAACAAGATGTACCCTCAGAAGCGTGCGGGCGCAGGGGAAGAACGGCGATGCCGACGAAGAACACGGCGAGTGCCAGAGAATGGAAAGTTCCGAAAGGGATTTTCGGGCTTTTTGTGCGGCAAAAACCAGGCGCAAGAGACGAAACCTTCTGCTGGGCGACACAGTGAGACGCACACGCGAGGAGCAAGAAAACCAAGCCGGCGAGGCGAGAAGCCCGCGTGGAAAGAGGGAAAACTGCAAAACGGTTAGAGGGCAAAACTGGGGATCATTTCGAGGCTAAAGATCGGCCAACACGGGAGAAAGGAAAGCGACAAGGCCGGGGTGCGTTGTCCAGCTCTCACGCTTAGGCTGCTGTTCTCTCGCCTCCGATTTCCACGCCTTCTCATCTTTTCTCATGCAGCTCTTGCGATCCTCGCCGCCGTCTGGGATTCCGCGCAATGCTCACATCTATAAGTTTTCGTATATCTCTTTCCGCATTTATCTTCACATAAACGCCCATGCATGCACAGGGGAGATTGCAGGAAACGGTGGATACAACTAAAAAAAACCAATATCGCCCTTTGTGGCTTTTCGTTCCTCGCACTGATCAGAGCCGGAGCCAACATACAGGAGGCGCGCGATGGTGGCAGAAGCTTGGATCTTTTGAGTGCAAAAAACGACTAGAAAATGAGCCAAAGAGCGCAGTTTCAGACTACACAGAGTGCCTTTTAGACCCTCTTTGACATCCAGGCTCCTCCAATTCTGATGAAAGCCTTCTAGTTGAAGTTGAACAGTTCTAACGCGACAGCCTGGATTGCTTGTGTCCGGGGTCTGGACCCTCTCGGCGGCTTTCTCTCCTTCCACTCTTGCTCCTGTTCATGTTTGTTTGTCTTCGCTTTGGGGTCTTGAGAAAAGCGCGGAAACACTCGTTGCTGCACTCTCGTCTCTTATAGCGTGGGTGGTCTTCTCGCGAGGTAGCTCACCTTTTGAAAAGGGACAAGAGACAGCGAATGAGAAACTCTCTGACGACATGTGGAGTTTGTTCTGCTCCCTTTCCACGAAAAACAAAGAGAAGAGGACAAAAGCAAATGCCACACAGTCACCTTCTGTCTTTGTATTAGGAGTGTGAGTGCGTACCCCCAGAACCCGAGGGATGCGACGACAGTGATAGAGCATCACGGCAGCAAGAGAGGAGGAGAATCAGGGAAGAAAGGAGAAAGAGATTACGAGAAAACAGAAAGACAGCACAGAATAAGGGAGGAGAGAAGAAGAGATCAAGAGAAGTGGAGAGAGAGAGAATATGGGAAGGGAGCGAACGAGATTAGGGGAAGGAAGAATGAGGGATGAGAGAGGAGGCAGAGAGAGAGAAGAATAGTGCATGGAAGAGCAGGAGATTAGGGTATGAACCGCAGAAGGATAGGGTATGGAAGAGAAGGAGATTAGGGGAAAGACGAGAGAGAGATAACGGGAGGAGAGAGAGAAGGAGAATACGGGGAGGAAGGAGAATAAACGAAGGGTGGGAGAGAAGGAGAATACGAGATGGAAGAAAGCGAGAGTAGTTGAAGGAAGGGAGAGGATCAGAATAAGAGACGGTGCGTAGGAGAGATGTGGACGTCCTTGCGCCTCTGGTTTCTTCGCCCCTTGAAATCATTCCCTGATGAGAGATTGTGCCCCGTATTTGCTTCGAAGAAGCAGAGTATACTTATGCCAGTGAAGCAGTGAACCTTCCTCGAAGGGCAACAGCTGAAGGTGCCCATACACCACGAGTTGTTACCAGCTGAAATAGAGATGCTCATGATCTCAGGAGTTACGCCCAGCTGTATGCCCCTGCGCATTTTCTGTGTTTATATAAACTAATACGTATGTATATGGACACAGAGAAACAGAACCGAATGTGGAGGTAATGGTTATGTCCTTGTGTGTTCTCTTACGCATTCCGTGTCATCCCCTGTGAACTAGCTGCCTGATTACCCTCTCCTGGTCTCCCTTTCTGGCTGTGTTTCTTTCGTTTGTTTTTTCTGTAGAGACGACCCTTCTCTCCTGTTCTTTCTCCTCACTCGTGTGATTGTTGGTCTTTCTTGAGCATCTTGGGAGTTTCCCGTTGCCTTCTCTCGAATCCTGTATAATGCCTGCCTTCCCTCTCCCTGCCCCGCGCCTCTTTCCCTTCTTGTATCTCTCACTGTTTCGCAGCTGTTTGTCTCTTCCCTTCCCTCTCTCATCTCTGTGCCTAACGCCTTTTCATGTCTCTTCTTCCTCGTTTCTCTTTTTTCCTCGCGTTTCCTCAGCCTCGAGCGAGTAGAGCAGCGCAGGACATCTCGCCACACAGAGTGAAGACAGTTGAGAGAGCCTCGCGCGCACGAGGAACGGTCAGGCGCTGGAAGTCTCTGGCGAGATTTTGCGAGTGACCGCTGCGGTGTATGCAGTGTATCGGCAACTCTCTGGTCGGCTGTTCAGAGCCTTTCTCGCCGGAGCACTTGTTTTCGGTCGAGATCTGGGCTCATTCTGTAAGCGAAAACGAGGTGTCTCGGGACCTCGCCGCACGCACACGGGGAACACCTAACCCCCCCCCCCTTAGCCTTCAGCTCTTTGTTCCTCGCTGCGCTTCTCGCTCTTGCTGTTCTGAGCTTCCTTGTGGCCGAGCTGGTCGTCTTTTGTGGCAGAACTAGAGGGTTTCTTGTAGCAAATGCGTCGGGGTTGTTTGTGTGTTCCGAGGAAACTGCCTCGAATCTGTAAAGGGAGCCTCACATGTGCAGCCGGGTTTTTTTGCCTCCTCGGAAAGCCGCCGCCTCGCGACTCGTGTGTGTCCTCTTAAAGTCGCCTTTTCCATGAGTCTGGGTTTTTGGGGTGTCGAGACACCGACAGAAAACGGGCGTGCGCGCACAAGAACTTTTCCGCGTTTCCGTGTCTGCAGGGTCAGACACTTCCGTTTCGTTCTTTTCGTTCGTCTTGTCGACCTCCAAACGAATTTCTAGCACCTCTCGGAGTCTCTCTCGCCACTGAACGCGGCTTTCTCTTTCCTCTGTCTTCCCGCTCTCGCACTCTCGCTTTCGTCAGCGAGCCTCTCGCGAATTGAACCGCTCTTCTTTGCGGATTTTTTTTTCAGTCCCAGTCTCGCAAAACGCGGCTTTGCGGTCCACAGTCTTTCTCGGCTCTTCCCTTCTCCGGCCTCGCAGTGCTCCCCGAGAAAAACGCCGGGTTTCCGCTGCTTCCTCCGCGCGTGCTCCGGCGCTCCCAGGGTGGCGCAGTCTCTCTCTCTCTCGCTGGTCGAGAAGTCGCGTTTTTGGAAGAGTTTCCTCTTTCCACTTTGCCGTTCTTTCGCGCGATTGTCCCCCCGCTGGAGCGCGCCTTTGTCTTTTCTCGTGCTTCACACCGAATCCGAAGGAACGATGGCGGGCGGCATTCGCAGGCAACACCCCGCGCCCGCGGAGAAGAAAGATGATTCGCAGAAGAAACGGTCTCCGAACCGCCTCATCGTCGAAGAAGCCATCAACGATGACAACAGCGTCGTGGCGCTCAACCCCGCGAAAATGGAGGAGCTCCAAATTTTCCGCGGAGACACCGTCCTCCTGAAAGGCAAAATGAGACACGACACCGTCTGCGTCGTCCTCGCCGACCAGGACCTCGACGAGGGAAAGATTCGCCTCAACAAAGTCGTCCGAAAAAACCTCAGAGTCAAGCTAGGAGGTGAGAGACAGCGCAGACGTGGAAGAGACGGCCGGGGAAATGGGGGTACAGGCAAGAAAAAGTGAAGAAAAAAGCCGGGCAAATGACAGAGACGGCCCCAGAGATGAGAAAGACTGAAGGGACGAAGCGCATCCCGCGCAGGCTCGACCCTAGGCGTCAAGGGAAGAGAACGTACGTTGTGTACGGACACCTGGACGCAGGACCGGTTCAACGCGAGAGAGAAGAGAAACGAGAGAGCGGGGTGCGGAGGGAGGAGGGGTGAACACGTGCACATTCGACTTGAAGGTCGACACAA